>NW_026014852.1:0-29904 GCF_020379485.1 Brassica napus
TCAGATCTATAGGCATCGGCCTATCCAAGATCACCACAATCAGATCTATAGGCATCGGCCTATCCAAGATCACCACCGATCATTAAGTACTTAGATGAGTAGGATCTCGGTTTGATCACACATTTGGAAAATGTCCCATACCATTCTCCAAAGCATCACACATTTGTGAACGTCCCATACCATTCACAAAAGTGTTTATAGTATACCTCAATCCTCATCATACTAAGATACTTAACATCGTGTTTCCAATTCCTCTTGGAATTGATCCATTCCATTCATTCAATCTTAAGGAATCCTACTTGACTTACACTGAGTCCAAGCTGATCCATCTGATCACAAGCCCACTCATGTACTAGCCATGTAGCGTCTCCCTTAGACTAACATGAACATTGCATATGCTCACTTGTTTTGAACGACCACCAAGGGATAACATTTACCTCCAAGAGAGTGCTGCACGTTTCTTTCAACCTAAGCCACTCTCTGGTCCATGTTACTTCCTTTGTCCAGGTCGTCCATACAAAGATCTTGCATTGCGTCCGTCATCCAATCCGTCCATTATTCCCAAATAACTAGATAAACTAACCTTTATGTTTTCAGGGTCTTGCCGTGGAAGAGGTATCTGGCTAAGCCGGCTCATCTTGGAACTTCCCCGTTCACAAGCATGAAACCCAAACTTACCTCAACTCTCACTTGGCTCACACAACTAAGGTTCCAAGTCATCTTAGTTTTCAGAAATAATTTCGTGGAACTCAACATCTTTGAGCATTGTCCGTAACAGGATCAAGCATGCTCTGATACCAACTTGTAAGACCCGATCCCAGCCTACTAGGCCGCGGTCGATGCCTCACGTCGCTCAGTCCATACCAGGACCGAACCTCTAAAAATTTTTGCCCTTTAATTAAAACATCGCCCATAGGCGAGGGCTAACTCAGATCTTAGCTCAAGACTACCTTAGTCATTCCCTAGCTTCGATCATTTCAACTTATGCACAACGGAATAGTATCTACTTAACCATTGGTCTAAAACCAATCTAACACTTGTCTGGTCAGATCACCTCAACTACTGGTCAGTAAACGCAACTGCCAGCTAGCTCCAAGGTCAATCCTGAACCTAGACCAAGTCATACAATCAGAGGTTCCATTCCCCTAAGTCATTCTATCTAGATCTATGCAACATTGACAGATCATACCTTTGCCACATCCACGGAGCTTGTTAGCTCATCGGCCCAGCTACACTAGCTGAATGAACTCATAAACCAGCTGATCGAGCTGCGAGGTAGCCTTGCCCAGCTCCCCGTCCACTCGTCCAACTCCCTTATACCTGCATAAACTCTTCCCTTGGGTACTTAGTCATTCAGCCAACCATCCCCACAGACATAAGTAACCCTTGAGAAGTCTTCAAACAGCTAAGGACATGCATCTGGCCCTTACCGGCTCATGCACTGTCCCACATCCTTTTTGCCTTATCAACTTATGATACCAAGTCCAGCTCATGGACTAACAATGCCCATCAGATCCTGAGTCAATCAACCAACCACCCCACATGACTCAGAACTGATGAGTCTTCACACTTCCTAATCAGTCATGGAACCATGTCCCACTGAACCTGATTAGTGTTGCTCTTACCACCGGTGCATCCTTTGATCAATCAGATCAGACACCTTGATCCATCATCCAAGGATCAGGTCGTCCATCCTTACCCATGATCAGATCACACACGGCCTGCCTTACCAACACCAAGGTTGATAACCCGCAATTCCTTATGATCAATATCATAAGTGACAATATGTTCCAGCACACAAACATATGATCAAATATCCTAACACAAGGATCTGACCCCAATATGCCCTCAGGTGCAATTTCAACCGCAAGCAAACCTGCTCCAAAAACATAGCCAATGCTTTGCACATAGCTTACCAACCCAAGGTTGATAACTAACATTCCTTATGATCAATAATCATAAGTGACAAACATTTCACAATACACAAGCATATGATCCGATAACCTAACACAAGGATCTATCATTGCATGGCTGGTTCCATAACTAATCGATCATTTTCTCATTAAACCCAAATCTGGCCGATTTCAAATGTGATCCAAAAACTAAATAAAATTCATGTAAATTCATGATAATTCCCAACTAAGAGAATGTCATAATCAGAATTTGCAGAACCGGCCTCAATCCTAGAGATCTCGGCCACGAACAGCCAAACCGGCCACACTGACCATCTCTAAATCAATTCGATAAAACCTAATAAAAATCATGATAATTCATTATAAATACTCACTAAGAAGAATCAATCATCAGATCCCCTCAAGTCCTTCAGGAACTATGAGATCTGATCATACCTTCCAAACCAAGGCCATGGAGGATTTCTCCTAACCGGCCAAGGCCATGGTTTAGTGTCATCAAGTCTGATCCAACAGACTACACCATAATCATTCATAATATATATATTCCTCAAGGACGTGCCATACTTGGCCATGATCAATTCCACAGTCAACAGAATTGTAATTCAAAAGGTAATCATAAAACCGGTTACCTTATACATGATCTGATTAGATCATGTGCCATTCCTTATTATGTTCGGCCATGCTCCTCCAGGGCACGCCTCTATCAATCCTTATCATATACTTCCAGTATTGATAAGTTCCATTCATGGGTCGCACCCATCAGTCATTCCATGGAACTTCCATGAAACTACTTTCTACACTGCATTTACCTTCAAGGCTGTCTTGGCCTGTAAGAGTGGAGTCTGGCCTTCTCCCTTCTCTCCTGGTTAAATGCGTGTGTTCCCAAGACACAGAGGAAGCCCAGGATGTGATCATCCATGATCAAACATCATCACAGGGTCGACCATCACTTCCCCCTTCAGTGCCCATGAAACTGCCTTTCTACACACATCTGCCCTTAAGGCTGTTCATACCATTGAGAGTGGAGTCCGGCCTTCTCCCTTCCCTCCTGACCATTTGAGTGTGTTCCCAGGGCACAGAGGAAGCCTAGGACATGATCATCCATGATCAATCACCATCAAAGGGTCGTTCTCAACTCCCCTTGTGATTGCCCACAAAACTGCCTCTTTGCTGCCTTCACACCACTCTTGATCTTGGATGGAGCAATCCGACTCTCTCTCTCTTTTTCTCTGGTTTTCTTTGTGTTTCAGGGTGTAGAAGGAAGCCCTGGTGTGCATCTCAACGGCCTGGTCTTCCCACGATCAGAACACGCCAGCAAGATCACACCACTCCACACGGTCCTCCTCTCTTAACCGCCGGTCTCTCTCTCTTTATCTTTCTGGTAAGATTTTGGAAGAGCTTTGCCTATGGAATTTCGTGCCATTATCTGTGCCAGGGACTCTTTATTTATAGAGAAACTGAGCCCCAATTGCCCTGGAGAAACCGCCACAAGCAGTTAGAGAGAAAGGGCACAAAACTGTCCATTTTGCACATTTTCGGAAATAACTGCCCAACTGCTCTTCTCTCCTTTGGGCTGTCCGAAAACTAGGCCCAGAACATCATCCTGAGTCCCTTGTCTGAGGCCAAGACCCACGAACCCTTGGTGGTTCATGTCAAGATCCCACCAGCCCATAGCCATCATTGACTAACCAACCGGCCCGGTAACTGCCCAGAACTGTCACACTGGTCCGAGCTTCCAACACTCCATCCAGCTAAGTTGAGCTGACTCCCAGCTGACCCAGCTGAGTGAGCTAGTAGTCCAGCTACCTGAGCTGGCCATACTTGATGTGAGCTACACTGAGCTTGTCCGAGCTTCGCCCAGCTGACCGAGCCTCATTCTCGCATCGTCCAGCTGTCTCATCACTCGTCCAGCTTGCTCTCTTCATATTATTCAATCTTTCTAAGTCCCTTGGTCAATTTCCAGACCTAGACTTAGTTTTCCCATGATCCATTCTGATCACTCACTTCATCGAGCTTCACCTGGATCTTGTCCAGCTACCAGCTCGCTTGTCTTTAGGTCATATGACCTGACTGGTGCGTTTCCTCGCACCGCAGTCCGTCCGGACGATCCTATCCAGGATCGGGGACATGACAGTGAGTGTGGTGATGATGAAGAAGAAGAAAAGGCTGAGGAGTCCAGGAGTATTAAGAAGGTAGGTTTAAGGAAAATGACACTAGGAGAATGGTTTAAATTCATGGAGGTTCACGTGCAGAAACAGATAGTTGAGGAGACGGAGAAGATGCTTGAGCTAATGAGAAGTAAAGCTTTGAGAGTTGACCAGTACATTGCAGAGCAGAAGCAAGCAATGGGAAAAGGGCGTGTGAGTTAATCATCTATACCTGAGAATACCATGATCCTCCTTTCTAAGTTAGGTTGCTAAGATCTTTAATTTGCTAATGTTATGTGGGTGAGATTGTTAAAAGCACCTGTATAACTCACTTGGTGCTAATCGACATGATGATTTTGTTTTGTGCTAGGAACCACAACTTGTTCGATTTTCTTCTTTATTGTTAAATATTATGCGACGGCTACTGCCAAATATATTTGGTCACTTTCTCAATGGTATCTCTGTATACCAATTTAACCTTTTCTTTTTGAATAACCAATGCTTATATTAAAAATTAAAGGCCCGATGGACTAAGTCGATTACAACCGGAGAAATTCTCGACGGTAAGCTGATAAGCTAACATAACTAAAGCATAACGAAAGATAAAATTGGCTAAGGAGAGAAAACCCCGTAGAAAGTCTTCACTTGTAGTCCTAAAACTCGCGTTCGAAAGAACACAAAGAAGTCGAAATCGACGTTGGATAAACCCAACCAATGGGCTTGGATCTCCCGACGTTGCAATGAGGTGCGGAGAGGCTGCCAGAGTAGGACTACACACATAGTCGTCGATGGTACAATCTCTGAAGGATAGCAATTGGTAGAGTCGGGAAATGCTGAAATCGGATGGCAATGGAGTGAGATGCGGAGAGACTGCCAGAGTAGGACTACACGCAGAGTTGTCGACGGTACAGCGTGTATACCAATTTAACCATTATTGCAGATAAATAGTTATGCAAGTATCCTCACGGTATATCTGCAGTAAGTAGATACTGTTGGATCCAATTTTGGTCAGTACATTAATGGGCCGCGATCAAAGACATGAGCCGCGAGGAATTAAAGCCCATAGCAAGCAATCAAGCCCAAAACGAAGACTTCGAGGCCCCGGAGATCGCGGAACAAGAGACGAAGATCGCGGAGCAGTTACGAAGGTCACGAGGTCGACTTACTATAAAGGAAGGAGAGCGGACATGAAGAAGGACACGTTGAAAACCCTAGAGAGAGCTACACACATACATCGACATTGTTTTCATCCCAATCTTAGATCCTTTCTTTACCGATCTCATTTGTATCATTCGATCTAGTTCAATTCATTGTTTTCGGTCTTATTCATCAATAAAGTCTATTTTTACCTACTGGAAACTATTTACATCGTTGTGTTCTAAAGATATCATTGCCTACATCATTTGTCTTCCCTAGATCAGACTCCCAATCACTATCAAATACTTAGTGTAGATTTTAGGTTCTACATTTGGAGCCGACTGTGGGGAAGATAAACGAAAAACATCTTCGATAAGAAACTGATTTAAGTTTCCTAAGCGCGACTATGGATCCCAACCAAACCGTTGGAACCACACCCTAAAGAGTCAACGACATCGATCCTATCGGATCCGACTCGGGGACCGAAACCATACCAACTGGGTTGACGGGAGCCAATGCGCGACCGGAACAACCCAGACGCAACGAATCCCTCCGATCGGGACTTCAAGTCAAGATTGATCTCCTCTGATCAACCAGACATCGATCCCAGAACGAGTCGGAGCTCGAGTCTTGAACCGTCCCGGGGACAGATAATCAGCCGATGATATGACCCGATCTCAATCCAGACCAATTTCGCCGACCCCTCTAGCCCAAACTCGAGAAGAAGTGACCGAACTTCGAGGAATGGTCTCGTCTCTAATCGACAAAATTCGTAACCAAAGGATCGCCAATCAAACCATTGCTAACCGACTAGACCAGGCTGAGAGGGAACTCGCAGAGTATCGAGCTGCAAACGCTCGAGAAAGAAATCATACACCCCTCGATCCGTTAAGAGGAACGTCGAGCGCTCGGTCCGGACGCTACAGGGAAAAACTCACAACGACCCCCGCCGCAGGCATGACCCACCGAAGCCTAAGCTACAGCGGATTGGACGAAATCGACACTGGCTACAACGTCCGCGAAGCACTCCGATCCAATTCCAGAGCGGATCAATGAAAAGGCAGGGGGAACCGAGAATGCGGATCCCACCGACCGAACCATTCGATCCCCGAAAATCAAACTCCATCCGCCAAGAGGACCCTCCATCAAGCGGGATTCGATAACCTAACATAACAAGCTCAGAGGCACGACTTCGCACCCCCGTCAATATCGACTCCCAAAGGGAAGACCTAGGGATCCCGAGTGAAATCGGAGCGTTCCAGAATTATATCGAGAGGAACGACGCCGAGCTCAAAAGGATACATGCCATCGTACATATGGCAACGACCTTTGCCCCAGATATCGACATGGTCATCGAGGAAACAAGAAGGACTCCATTTACAAACAAAATTGCCAGCGTGAGGCTGCATCATGTTGGGAAATTAAAATTCCCCGAATACGCAGGAAACACGGACCCAAAGGCCCCCGTACGAGCCTTCCGTCTAGCAATATCGAGAGCACACCTCACCGACAACGAAAAAGAGGCCGGTTACTGCCACTTATTAGCCAAGAACCTCACGGGAGCCGCCCTCGAATGGTTCGCTGGACTAGAAGAAAACTCGATTGACAATTTCACTCAGTTGGTATCTACATTCCTCAAACAGTACTCAGTCTTCATAGAAACAAGAGTTACCGAGGCAGATCTTTGGAATCTCAAGCAAGCGCCTTTCAAGCCGTTGAGAGCGTACCTAAACAAGTTCAGAGAAATCAAAGCCAAGATTTCGCATCCAAACGAGGTCGTCGCCTTGGCAGCATTGAAGAATGGCGTTTGGTTCTCATCCAAATTTAGGGAAGAACTGGCAGTACGAGCACCTATCTCGTTGGATGACGCCTTACACCGAGCCTCGTACTTCGCTACCCACGAGGAGGAGGTCGCAGCCTTAAAGGACCAGTATAGCGCGAACAAGAATAATGCAACCAAAAAGCCAACCGCGCCTAAAGAACAAGCGACCAAAGGGCAACATTCCTACACAATAAACAACTCGCCGCAAAAAATCTTCCACATACGACCTCAGCAAATATTGCGCCTTTCATGACCGCAAAGGCCATTCGACTGAAGAGTGTCGAGTGGCGCTTCGCAGTCAGAACGAAAATAATAAAACCAGCGAAGAAACCGGAGTGGAAGAGGAAGAGCCAGTGACTCCAAAATCTAACCGAAAAGCCAAAGTCTCGTCGAACAAAAGAGGGAGGGAAACCGAGACGGAGTCGCCGAGCTCTCCACCCACAGCCCCGAAGAAAAGAGTCGACATAATTTCGTGGAGCCAAACAACAACACAACCGACGAAATCAAGAGCCAACCGAAGGGAAAATATGCGTTGAGGTCACGGTAGCAATCCGCACATTATAATAACCCGATAAAGCTACTCTTCCTCCCAGTGTCACTCAGTACAACCCTAACACAGAGTCCCTGCGGAAAAATCCCCAACTTCAAGCGAAAGAACAAGATGACCAAAATTCGCAAGCTACTAGAAAAACCAACTACCCTACAAATTCAGAAAAAGACAGAATGCAGACCTTTAATCGCAACCTGTCTGGGGGACAGAGGCACTACCAACCAACACTAACCAAGAAATGGAATTTTCCGGCCCACGACAAAGGCAAAAAAAGAATCGACTTCATTTACGGAGGTTCCAAGTTCTGCAATTCGGTCAACTCAATCAAAGCGTACCAACGGAGAGCTGAAAACAATGTAGGGGTGAGAGAGCCCCTATCAGGTCCCGACTACGAAATCACCTTCGACGAAAATGAGACCGCAGATCTCGACAAACCATATGACGACGCCCTCATAATACGACTCGACGTCGGCGGTGCGAACTATCTCGAGTAATGATCGACACCGGAAGCTCGGCTGATGTCCTCTTCTACGACGCGTTCAAAAGAATGGGGTTCACCAAAGCACTCCTAAAGCAAGAGTGAACTCCCCTCATCGGGTTCGAGGAGAAACCACCTACTCCCTCGGATCGATCGAACTCGCGGTAACCGATGGGAAATTAGGAAAATCGTAGAATTCATCGTGATAGACCGTCCAGCTCCGTTCAACGCAATCCTTGGGAGGCTTTGGCTATATAGCATGAAGGCAGTTCCCTCAAACATATCACCAGTGCCTGAAATTTCCAACCCCGAAAGGAATCGAGACTATCAGAGGAAGCCAGAAGAGTTCCAGGACATGCTACCTCGCAAGCTTCAAGGACATCACACAACACTCCTAAATCAAGTAGCCAAGACAAACAACAGACGTACCCATGTACACGAACCATCGACGACAGCAAGCAGACCAATCCTTGGGGAAATAATCGAACTACGTTATGACTTGATCCCTCGACGAGGGTACGTAGGCAACTCACGACACGAGTCCAGTCACCCTCCAACTACAAAGCTCGAAAGTGAGCATATCACAACACCCGAGGGACAATGGCACGACAATATTAAACTGCCTTCTTTTCTCAAATCTGTAACAAACCAGAATCCGACATCTTAATAAAATACAGTTTTTAGACATTGCAGTTCGAGCATATCGGATTTCCTATATCTACTAATCGCAAACGATAGTTGACCAAAAATCAGGGCCCTAATCAAGTCCTTGGTTGCGGCCAGCTCCGCCAACAAGCGCGACGCAACTAGCTAACAAAATATTTGTTACATCAAAACCGTCGATAAAAGATTCTACGACAAATCGACTCACGGCCCCAAAAGATCGGCCTCGCATAAACATAAAAATAGCAGCAAATAAACTGGGACTCACGACCCCTTCTTTATTAAATAATAATAATAATTAAGCAACAAAAGCAAGGGGAAAACAAAAACAAAAAAATTCCTAAAGCTACTTTTCGATGTCGAATTCGCCATCCTCGAACTGACCACCTGAGCACTTCGTCATGTCGTCCGTACCATTCGCCACAGAAGGGACCTTAGCAAAGAAATCTTATGGTAGATCCTCTGAAATCTAAGGCAGATCGAGCTTCCCAACGGAGAAATCCGAAATTGCCATCACATCGAGCTCGGACCCGAGCTCGACCTCCTTTGTTCGAAGTCGTAACAACTCGACTGAACCCAAAAGATTGTTGTTCATGATCTCCTTCAAGAGATCTATATTTGCCATGTCCTCCCAAAGACGAGCTTCACAATCAGTTGCGGCCTCTTCTTCTCCCACTTCTCCTTCAGAGATACCAACACATCCAAGTAGCTATCCACCAGAGCCTTTTTGGCATTATAAGTTGCGCGACGAAAGTCGTTAGAGAACTTATTAGCAGAAGATTCAACCTTCACTTCCAAAAAGGAAACTTGCTTGAGGGCCGATTTCTCTCGTTACTCACAACTCGCAGACGAGCTTCGAGCGAAGCAGTCTGATTCCCCAACTTTTCAGCAGCGGCCAGTTGAGCAGCATTGGCACGCTCTCGATCCTGAGCCATCTTCAGACCAAGCTTTAGTTCTCGAACGACCTTCTTTATTTCATAAAGCTCGTCAGAACGCGGAACATCCTGTAGGTGTTCTCTAAAGTCGCCGTGAACTCGTTGTTAGCCTCCATAGCCTGGAACATAGCAAATCAGCACAGACAAAACAAACAAAGATTCAAAAAGGATCGAATATCGAAAAGAATGACCTTAGCATGGGCCACAGCCATCTTCACATAAGCCTCGCGTTCCGTCATATTTCGCAAAGAAGGAAGCGGACACCCATCAGGTTGAAGTGCCTGACCAAGTGAGCAACACTATCCGGGTCCTCCGTAATAGGGAAATCCTGGAGTGAGAAAACCGCCAATGAAACGGTTTAGCAACAGCCGCTTCACCCGAAACACCGAGACGATGGTATGAACCATTCGTTTTAGCCTTCTTCGGGGGACGGTTCACGCCCCTCCGAACCTGTCGGGCTACTCGACTTAACACAAGCAGCAGACTTTTTCACCCTCGAGGTCTTTACCCTGGGTTTGAAGCCCGCGGAAGTCGGGTCTCCTCACGAAGAACTTCTGTGAGCGCTTCGCTCACATCTCCGGTCTGTTTGTGAACGTTCCACGTAACATACCAGTTCGAGTTCGCATCTATCAGAATCGCGAGGGTTTCTTTACAATTTCCAGATTTGTTATTGTTTTTCTTTATTGTTGTCAAGCGTATGTGCTATTCAAGAAAGAAAGAGTGTTATGGAGTGTTTCTTTCTCACCTATGATCTTAAAGCTGTATCTATCTCTCAAGTCTCAAACCATCTGCGTCATATGGAGGTAAAAATTGTTTTTTTTTGCAGTGAGTATCTAAATGTGTGTGTTTGCAGGAAGAGGAGACAATTTCATGGAAGAACGTCAATGTTTTGTGCTCGGGCTGTGATATGTTTCTACTGTCTTGGTTGCTTTAGAAGATCGTCTGAGAATCATAGGAGGGCACTTGAATCTCGCACTAGCTGAAGAAAAAGCTCCCAAGAGAAGTAAGCCACCCAGCACGACTCATGTCTTAGACGTGTTCTCCAGCTGTAGGTGTTGACGGAAGTGGCATTGTTGGTACCAGTCCTTCCTTTGTTCATGCAGATGTAGGAGTGGTCTGGTCCACTAATAAAAATGGACGCGGTGGACCCTAATGGATCTGGTCGATGATTTGAATCCAGGAACATAATGTATGTTGTAATTGTAAGAATTGGAAATGCTTATTATAATTGTATTTTTTTGTATTATAATTGTAAGCCTTACTTCTAAAAAGAATGACAAATCCTTCCTATTGAAAATATAAATTACTTTCCAATCAAAGTAAACTAATCATTTTGAAATACTCAATAAAATTGATAATATATTATGTAAAATTTTTAGTACGGACGGGCTAAACCCTAGTGAGCAATAAACTAACGGGCATAGTAGAAATCTCACAGTTACTGTTTACAAGGTATGACACCATCCTCATCACTAACATTAATATGAATGGTATTTTAATATATGAAGTTCCAAATCTTATAATGAATGATAAATATTAAATTATTTTTCCGTATGAACGAGATGGAAGATTAATCCAAGAACAGATCGTTAAACATATTCAGATTTGTTAAATAGACATATTCCGAGAACTTTTGTTTCGCTAACATTTTGAAAATTTACATTCTTATGTAATCATATTTATTTTTCACTTGTTAAAATAATTATTAAAAATAGCAAATAGAAATTATTTTATTATATTTTTAATCAAATTACAGTTGATGTTTTTGAAATTTTAGTTTTTCCAGGTTATTAATCAAAACATGTAAAAATATTTATCAAGTACAAATTCGAAACTGTTTAAACAAACATATTAACTCATTTCCACTATAAATACATTGAAACAAACTCTAACCAATCAAAGCTAAGTCAAAAGAGGGATGATTACAATTTAATTTTAAATAGCCGAAATGAAAATAAAATCATGTGAAATTGTTTAATATGGACTATTCCATCTCGATTCTCATGTAATTATATTTATTAAATTTTGATTAAACTATATAATATTAAAACACAGATAAACTTTCACAAGATCAAACGTTTAATTATATTTGGCATACAAACTAAAGTTTTACAAGGTCAAAAAATATTTCCAAGCTTAAAATCTTAGACCATATAGATACCATTAAAATAAATAATGTACACAATTTAAACATAAAATATATATATAACACTTAGATTATAGAAATTTATTTTTGTTATATAAATTTTTTAACTACAAATTAATCATTCGCTTTCAAAGTGTGATCAAAATATATATTTTTTCTTTTTAAAACTGCAGTGTAAATTTAAATCCCAAAAAAAAATCAACAAGAAAGCATTAAAAAAAGAAGAAAAACAGTTACACATGTTCAAATTCAATAATGTTTAACTCGAGAGAATTTTTTTGTTCATTGGCGTCTTATGACCCACTCTCAAAGTTGGCCATACGCTTGTAGGATAGAGCCAGTTTAGCTCAATGTTTGCCCGACATGTTTTTCCAAGTGGGTCACCCTTACCAATTTGCATACATAATAATTTTCTTAAATAATACTCCCTCTGTTCCTGAAAGTAAGATTTTCTAGAGTATGCACGCTTATTAAGAATTTAATAAATGTTTATAATTTAAATTACTTTTTACTTTATTATACACTTTCCAATAACTTTCCACCAATGAAATTTAATCAATTCAATATTCTCAATTAATGTTCCTCAAAAGTATTAAAAGTACCTTAACAATATAGAAAATCTATCTTTGGAACAAGAAAAAAATCTAAAACATCTTACTTTCAGGAACGGAGGTAGTACTACACATCCTCCATCCTCCATCCGTTTCTACGTTATCCAAGTTTAAGAAAAATATTTTATTTCTAAAAGATCAATATTTTATATTTTTAATGTATGTAATAATATCAAATTGTAAATTCCAAAAACATTAATTGTGTTTACTGAATTTTGACTGGTTAAAAATTATAGGAAATAGCTAAACACAGAAAGTATTATATTTATCATCAAAAATTTACGTGTTTTCGTAATAAGTGGGAAAATTCTAAAGTATTGATAATTCCAAAACCGAAAGAGTATTCATAAGCTATTGTGATTGCGGAGAGCAGTAGGGCACGACCAAAAAACATCAATTTATTTATATTATTATTTCAGTGCCACTTTAAAGCATACATGTGGTTGAATGTCCTTGACTAGAATTAACGTTTACAGTTAGGCTACGTGGCTGACAAGTAATAGGGGTTTACAGCTTTGATTTTTTGGTCTTCGTGATATTTTGAAATTATACAACAATAAACGCAAAGTATAGTCCCCTTCATATATGCATATATATATATAATATATATTACTTCCCGGTTTTATTAAGAAATTTGTAAGGTATGGCCAGTGCCTTTCTTGACATTTTAAAAGCTACAAATAATTTCAAAAAGTTGTCCTTGTACCGAGTTTTGAAATTTTCATTAAAATAAACATAGACACGAGTAATTTCTTTTAAAATCTTGTTTATCAAAAAAAAAATTGGTGGACTGGAAGCTAGTGTCTTTTGTGGTTCCCATCAGAGTCGACACTAGGTAAGGTATGGTATTCTCATGGTCAACATGGATCTCAGTGTTCTTCAACTCTAAATTCATCCCAAAAAAAAAAACTCTAAATTCATGCCTTCTTATAGTTATTGTCAGGGCTGTTAGGCTTTGTGATTATCGTTGTAGTGGACGCCATTTATTTCTTTATCTTGCATCTTTCGTTTGGCTTTGTTCTTTCAAAATGTCTCTTATTTGGGTTCTTGGTTCTAGAAAAGTAGATCTTGCCGAGTGCAGTGACAGCTGAGTGCAGTGACATGGTTTAAAGTTCTTTCCGAGCACAAAGACTTTTCAAAGGTCTTTCTCGAGCACCTGAAAGTACTGATTGTTCTTACTTTATTCTCACTGTGACTTTTATTTTAACTTTTGACTTTGATTTTACCAATACCAACGATACAATTCACATAATACCTCATTACCTATAGGAGCAAAAATTTGTCGGTTTGTGAATTTATCATCAATTCTATGAAACGACTGTAGACCATGATTAACCACTGTCCGCTAACTAGAATTTTAACTTCGGTTAAGAGACGGTTTTTAGCGTTTTTTAGATTTTAACTAAGAAAATCTAAAACTGTCTCTTAAATAAGATATATAAAAACCGTCTTTAACCGAAAAATAAAAAAAGAATAAAAAAATATCAAATAATGAGTTAAAAATCCGAATAATGAGTTAAAAATCCCACCTAAGAGATCTGGGTTAATCGTGCCTTATGAATGCATTTTAGAGAAACTCCGTTGCCAAAAAAAGTGTATAAATTCTGATTTATTAGTTTCGCAGATTAATGCCAACAGGTAACGTATGATCTTTCTATAACAGTGTGAGTTGTACAAAAGTGCACATTCAATTAAACATATTTCCAAATATAAAGATTCATTCAGGGGATGTATTCAATTTAACATTTGATGTAATTTGATTTTTAATGGGGTTTTAGATGATTTCAATAAGTTGTAGAGATTAAGTGTTTTTGTTAAAGTACTCTAGAATATCACCTAAAACTATAGGATTTGGGTTTTAATTTTTTTAACTAAGAAATCCTACCCAAATATCACCTGAAAACTTTAAAACTCCACAACTTAAAATATTTTCAAAACATTAGATTTCAGAGTACTTTAAGAAATGTCAAATTCAATAACAATGAATTTTAAATGAGTTTTAAAATTCATGTTTCAATAACAGTAGATTTGTCATTTTGATACAAATCACATGAAACTTTCGGTTGAATACATCCCTAGTGAACTAGCAAACATCAAACCTAACTTTTTGCTTTTTGTATTATAATATTGTTGTTGATTTTAGAAGAAAGTCTTATTTTTTTCCTATTAATGTCCCACATCACCTATGTTGATGATTCTGGGGTAATATATTTGTATATGGACAATCTTATCATGAACTAGTTTTTAGGTATGAGTTAGACCCATGTTATATTACTAATATGTCTAACTCACACCTAAAACTATCTCATAAGTGGATAATTGGTCATACACATATATATTACACAAGAATCATCAACATAAGCAATGTGGAACATTTTAATAGCCCTTCTCGAAATGTGAGTGGGAAACGGTCTAGCGGAAACAGTCCAAGCCTAACATCTTAGAAATCATACGCTAGACTTTCATCATAAACTTGATACCATACCAGTTAGGCTCATAGTTTCTTTAAATATATTTTTAAACACTAAGGTAAAGATTTTGATTGAACTTATTATTAATCCCCTATATATTATTTGTGAAACATTACAACTTCTTTTTGTAGCCACGTGTCATCACTAGAATAATTCTTAGAATAATTAGAGAAATATGTTGTCCATCTAATTATATAATAAGTTTTTTATTAAACTAACCATAAATTCATTATTAATGTCATTTATATTTCCTTAAATAAAGATTACGGAATTGCCTAATGTGGCTAAAGTATATATGACAATTAATTATTTTGAATAATAAAGATTTGATAAAAAAAATAATGTATCTTCTATCAAATTTTTTAATTTTAAACTATTAAAATAATTAGAAAATCACAATAACCATATTATAAAAATTTAGATTTTTCTGTATATGTTATATTTTGAATTTAAAAAAACGATTATAAATTACTATATCTGTTAAAAATCTCACATTCAAATTTTGCGATCCATTGTTTAAAATTTTTGTTATGAAAAAATACAAATGATTACAAAATCATATAAATAAAAGTCTAATTTATTTAATCATTAAGATTTAAAATATATATGTATATATATCATTCTAAATTAAACTATAAACCATATTGAATAAATAAATATTTTAATTTCAAAATTACTTTGAATAATTTTATTTGATAAAAGTTTTAAACTAACATTGATAATTTTTTTAAATTATAAATTACTAAAATTATTAATCCCACAAAGAAAATTTTGTTACCAGTAATTTAAAGTTTTTGCTATTAAAGATGCACATGATAAAAAAACATATGACTAGAAAATATCATTTAATAGACATTAATATTAAAAATATATTATGTATGTTAATATCATTTAAATTTAATTACATATCCTATCAAATTTAAAAAAAAAATTGTTTGGATTAATAAAATTGATTTATACGTTCTCACCAATTTAATTATATATGTAATAGTTACTGCCTTTTAATTATTCAATATATATTTATTATTTCATAATATGTAATAACATATAATAAATAAAATAATTTATATATATAATGTTTATTCTGCGCAAGGCGCGAATCTTAATCTAGTTATTTTTATTTCCCAAACTTTTTCACTTTCACCTCTCTTAACTTTGTTTCGTTTTTATAAAGAGGTTATATAGTACAGGAAACGCCGAGCATAGCTACAAATTTACTTACATCCCAAACCAGAATCCAAATTGGTATCAAAAGGTAAAGGAAACATGTACACTTTTGGCAGTTTAGGCGTCCATAGTGACTAATAGAAACCACGATGGTTTTATAGAAGGGGAAACTCGATCCCTGGCTTTCATATACATGGTGTATCCTTTTTTTTTGTCAACTTGGTCTTTACCTATTCGAAATAAGATTTTGATTCATTCGAGAAAAAAAAAAAATCACTATGACTGTAAAAATAAATCTAACCTTATTTGAACACCGCAATTGTGGAGGACTGATTGTGATTTATATTTGAAGAAAACACCACATATGATGTGATTTCGTTTGAAGAAAAAACACACCAATTATATTTAAATTTTAAATCAAGAAAATCAAGAATCGAATCTTATTATATATTTATATAGGCGATTAAACTTTAAAATAGTGCCCATATTTAGACCGGTCCACCCAGGCAGAACTGCACCCAGGTCATGTGTAGTGGGTGCACTGATTGAGAAACTACAAGTACGGATTAGTGTACATTGTCCTACCTTCTCTATTGGCTTTTGTACATTGTCCAACTGTCAACTTACATTTATGTAAATATCAGTATATATATTTAATAGGGAACATAGATATCTACAGTATTTAAAACCATGAATGACGTTTCATATCTCCTCTCCACATCAACTTTTACTTTTCCTGCGCAGCGCTACCAATGTAGAGTTATCAGCTTGAACCAAAAGCTAGAAAAAATATCTGCCCCACTTTCATTTTGATTAATCATTTGTACAAATTAAAGTTAATATTTAAGCCTGTATTTAAGGTATCAATAAGTTGTAAAGTGAAAAAGATAAGTTTCAAAAAAAAAAAGTTGTAAAGTGAACAAAGTCTCCGTTAAGACGTCGAGGCTTGTTTGTGTAGCTTCGTATCCTTACATCATAAGTTGCATTGAAACAATAGGTGGTTTAATTATGAGGGTTAACATACTAAACATTGTTATGTTTTACACACGTGTCACAAAATAATAATAGTGAGAACATTGTATTTTAATTCTAGGGTTCTGCTACCAAACAAAGATATAAAAAAATAAAAAAAATTCTTTCTAAATTTTCTCAACTCTCTCTTGCTTGATCATTTGCCGTTTCTCTCAGACGAGTCGTGCTTTCTCCAACGCCGGAGGGCTCCTCCTTGTTTCCGGCGTGTGACTTCGTGAGGTTGCTCCTTCGCCCTGGATCTGCTCGTCTACCGCTATTCTCTCTTTTCGGTGTCTCAGTAAAATGGTGCATCAGCGTGTGTTTCTCGCTTTCACTTGGTGTCTCGTCAAAAGCGGTCTCTCGATCTGCTTCTGCTCGGGAGGTTGCGCCGTGGTTTGTTCCACGTCGGCGTGTTCCATGGCTCTCTGATTCTCGTCGTGTGGCGAGCCGGCAGTTCATGATTTTAGCGCATTCACCTTCAACCTGGTTTAGGACAACGAGTCATCTATAGCTTTGGTTTTGGCTTGGTAAAGTGGTTCCTCCATGTCTTCCTCCTCTCGCGGCCTCTCTCTCGTAGCACTTGTGGTGGTTTGACAATTGACACTGTGAGTTTCCTCTGGTGTTTCTCCTTGCGATGTGCTTCATTATCTTTTTTTTTTGCTTCGTTTGCCGGTCAGTCCTCTGGTTTTGAGAATCTGTCCATGGTGAGTCATATCTTCTCTGATTGGTCATTCGGTTCAAGTAGGTGCTCGTGTCTCCGTGTGTTGATCACATCATCCCAGCTCTAGAACTTTCGCCATGACGATGCAGTTCTGGTGGATGTGCTCTTTCGGCTTCTTGGTTTGGTTGGTGCGGAGAGCTTTGTGGGGTTTGGCAGCTGTCTCTCGACCCTCTTTTGTGTAGTTTTCGTGGACTTTTCAGGTTTGTATCTCTACAGCCTGTTTGTTTGGTGATTAAATCAGGCTTGGCTGGCTAGTAGGTGTGTTAGTTCATCAGTTAGATGTCTGTGCGTGTTGGAACTGGATAAGAAGGTCATCAGCGAGCTGTTCTTGGATGCGCATATCATAAAGACTTGTTCATCGGGTACACTGACTTATACCGGGCTCAAGGTCTCGTATTCAATGCGGTTCATCCTTTTGCGGCCAGCGACTTGTGCCGACTCTGATGGGTCCTTCGTGTGGGGTCTTAGTTGGTTGTATCTTCCCCTCCTTAGTTCAGTTTGATTTGATATTTAGTTAGTGTAGTTGCTTTAATGTTTTTTGCTTCCTATTATCTTTGAAGTTCTGTATTTTTTTTTACAACGAACAACTATTTTATTATTCAAACTTGAGGTGGTCTAGGTAACCAGACAGGAATAGAACAACCAATGTAACAAAGTTCTCTATTAAAAGATTGTGCAATCTTAGCTAAAGAATCTGAAATTCCATTTTGGGCCCTCGGGATATATATGAGGTATCTCAAACTCTAGAAAACATATCTTTAGTGTCTGAATAGCCTCCAATTCTTTTGTAAAACTTGAGAAAATTTAAGACTCCTTTATCATCGCGATCAGATCCTTGCAATCAGTTCCAAAGCGATGACATGACGAATGTTGAAGCATGCTCTACATTGCCCATCGCAATGCTTCTACTTCCAAATGTAAAGCAGTCTCTCGCCTCCTTAGCTGAATCTTTCCAAAACTATCCTTCAAAACCCATCTACAACCACTGAATTGTGCTGTGGAAGTCCATGAACCATCTACCATGCAGATATTATCCAGGCTTATGACCTGGAATTCTTCGCCACTATGCTCTTGTGGAGCAGATGGAAGGATCCTTTCATTTTCATTAAACCATGCTTCACATTCACTCTCTGCATATCAGACTTACTCCAACGGATTCCTGTCAGTCCCCAAAATAATGTATCATTTCGAGCCTTCCAGATATACCAGATTAGCCAAATATAAGGATCTCTGTCTAGTTCGGGTTCAACAATGCTATTATTTTTCCAGAAGAGGTAGTCCATATTGGCATAAATGCTTTGTAATGGAAAAATGTTTTGGCTAGATGGTGTTGGTTATAGGGACGATACTTGAGTTGGAGAGCATTCAAATATGGCATGAGTAACAGTTTCCTCTGGTTCTCCACATATGGGACAATAGTTGTCGCATCTCATATTGCAGCATTTCAGATTTTGCGTTACATCCACATGTCATGTTATCACTTGCCACATAAGATGACATATCTTCGGAGGTGCTTTTACTTTCCAAGCAAAGGTTTGGAGCTTGGTTTTACCGGGCTTCAAAACCTCAGTCTCTTCCTCATTTTTCAATAAGTTCTGAGCTACCTAGTATCTAGATTTAACTGTGTACTGTCCATTTCTAAAGTAGTTCCAGCATAATGTATCACGACGATGAGTCGAGCTTATGGCAAAACTCCTTATAAAAAGTATATCATTGTGGGCAACATAATCCTCCAGTAATCAAACATCTAATTCCTTCAATTCTCGATTAACAAAGTCCATGACTCTCATCTTTGGATGCAATACTGGGGCAGAGGGTCAAGCAGGCCTAGCTAGTGTAGTGGGGATCCACGGGTCCTCCCACACCCTGACTTCGTATCCCGAATGTATCTTCTGTCAAATTCCCAAAAGTAGTAGTTTTTGTGCCGCTGAAATACTAGTCCACACATAGGATGTGCTACTTGCATATATTGTTCGTAAAGGCAAACTTATTCTGTAGTATTTTCTCTTCAAGACTCGAGCCACTAACGAATCATGAATTGAACTAGTCTCCATAATTGTTTTGCTAGTAAAGCCAGATTGAGATCATAGATCATACATAAACCAATCTCACCCTTCTCTCTTGGTAAACATAGTTTTTTTTTTTCTCATTTTGCTCAGTGAATTTTTTTATTTGGTGGATTTGAGCTCTACAAGAATTGTGCAATGACACTTGCAAGGTTTTCACATATCTCCAGCGGGAGCAAGAAAGTCAACATAAAATATTCCGGAAGAGCTAGCAAGATAGATTTATCTCTATAGTTCTGTCAAAAACTAAAAATTGGTAATGATAATTTTAACATTTTTACCAAAAAAAATTATACGAAAAATAATATGAAAGCTAGTTTTGACTAAATACCGTTTCAAGCGTAACAATTGTCAATCTGAAGTTTTTTTTTTTGCAACGAACGACTATTATATTATTCAAATTTGAGGTGGGTAAGTAGACAAGTCAAACTGAAGTCGAGGAGCACTAAACAACACACTTTTAATCAGTTGTTTAAAATATGAAAAAATATACCAAAACACTGAGGTTTAGGTCATTTTACTAAAACAATTCAGTTTTTTGAGGTTAGTTAAAACTATGACATATCAAATTCGCCGGATGATTTGCGTCTTAACTGTCGAGATGCAAGTTTAAGGCGTGATAAGATAAATTATTCGTTAGATACCCAAACATAGCATAGTTTTTTTTTTTGTTAGATACCCAAACATAACATATATCCCCAACGCATAGTTAAACACTAGAATGAATGCTTTAGAGTCCCTCTTGTAACGAATCCAGTTTTATTATATTATATCAAGTAGACCATGTATATAATCACTACAAATAAAAGTTCTAACACCACTGTTCGGTCAATATCTTCCGGAGGTGGCTTGGCCGGCATGGTACCATGAGTGCTCCATCGTGATTGAACCCATACTCTTCCTCCGCCCGTTCGAGAAGCTTCCTGAACATCGGGTGTTCTAGAAACATTAGTGGGACAACAAATCTTTGTGTAGCCTCATGATATCCATCAACGGCTATCACCGCAACATGACCTTCCTTCACATCTTTTGGGACACAATCACGGCCGTACTCCTCGGAACAGGGTTTCTTGGCCGAGGAAAAGCCTTTAATCTGCACCAACCTCTCTACAACATTCTTGAGCTTCACAATTCCACCCACTTTCTTCTTTGAGGACTCAACTGTGATCATTATTTGCCTAGCCATGATAAAAACTAGGTTCCCTTTACTCTTTTGCTTTTTTTTTCCTCGGGATTTTAGGGTTCTTGGAAAAGTATATGTTTGAGTATAGACATGTAAGAAGGATTATTTATAAAGAGGAATGGTACAAATAGGATAAGAAAGAAGAGGAAGAAGTGAGAAGGAGAGTATAGGAGACCAAAGCATGTGGCTCGTTTTCTTCGCTTTGAATTTTCCACAAAAGCGTTTCCACTGTAAGTTTTAGTTTTGCTTTCATTTGTTTTTTTCTACTTTCTGTACAATTAACATCGACTATCGATAATAACTCAACCATGACGACCAATAAAAACACTTAAATCATGAGTTATATTCATTACTCTTCAGGGCAAGATTTAACAATTTCCACCTCCAAAAGGTCTGAACTATAATCCCTATAGAGCTTTTTATTACTTTAGACACACACAGTTTAATAAGTATTACAGTTTAATTATAAATAGTTTTACCTAAAAGCACAAATATTTAGAAAGTGGTTATTTAAAAAAATATATCATTTAATCAATAAAATAGTGCCCACAGCATAGTACTAAATAACGGCGCTAAAAAGTAGTTTTTGCAGTAGTTTATACAAATCGGACGAATGAAGAACATTTTGCTCAATCAAATGCAACTTTAGTTTTTGGTTTTTAGATTTTAGTTTTTGGTTTTTGGATTTTAGATTTTGGTTTGGTTTTTGGTTTTGCTGTATTTTTTTTTTTTAAAATTAATCAATACATTGCTTTAAAATAATACAACAAAATAACAATAAATATTTAGATTTTACAATTAAAATTTATCAAAATACTGTGATTATTATTTTAAAATTAAATAGTATAACATATTTAAATTATTATATTTTTAAGAAAAATATATTATAGTAAAATATAAATCATAAAATATATATAAATTATGAAAAAATAAAAATATTAAATTTCGAAACTACTTAGAAATTTTTCTTATATAAATTATTTTAATTTTTAAAACTTCAAAAGCAATAGTTTTTCTTATATAAATTATTTTAATTTTTAAAACTTCAAAAGCAATAGTTTTTCTTATATAAATATTATAAATTATACAAAAATTAAGTACATAGAATTTTGAAACTAATTTTGAAAATCTTGATTGGCAACTCAAATGGTTTTAACAAAAACAAAAACAAAAACTAAAAACTTGATTGGATAAAAAATAGTTTCTACAAAAACAAAAACCAAAAAGTAAAGCAAAAACACAAACAATAACCTCTTAGTTTCTTTGAAGTACAGGCTGTAGGAGAGAGAGCAAGAGAAAGAGAAACAAAAGAAATACTGTATATAACTTTGACCCAACTACACAAAATATTTAAGATTCGACTGGGGACATGCATCTGCAGCCATAACATTGAGTTAATATAGGATCCATCCTCGTATTAAAATCAACTTAGCGACAGATGTGTTGAAAACGTTTTTATAGCATGGCCGTAAATTTTGATCCATGAAGGCTCGATGATAAACATAATTTACTTGTATAGTAGTAGGGTATTCACATGTATCCATAAATTTTTTGTTTTCCTTATAATTTTTACTTGAATTGAGAATTAATTGTTTTGGCATGATTCATAATATGGAAGGAACTGAAACATAATTAATTCAAAAAATTCAGAAAATTTTCAAGCAAGTTTGTGATGACTGCCTGAACGTTGATCTGTATTGTTGTTGGGGAAAATATGTCAAATATACTGTTTTATAGTTCTATATATAATCAGTTGTGTTTCTTTTTCATATGTTTGACTAGGAATTTCGTAAAAGCGTAACACTTTTTTGTATTAACAACTTACATTTTATAAGATTTGAATATGGATATGTACACATTGGCGATACTATATATAGTACATACAAATCACCTAAACTAGTATATTCTAGTCTTAACTTTTTTTTTGTTAAGCTTTATAATGGGAACCACAGTTTGCACTCAACAAAGTTTAAATACGTATAAGGGATATAGTTAATTAGTTATCATAACAATGATGAGGAATACATAATAGCTTAGTATTAAAATTTACAAGTATTCTTTTCAAATTTTTTTTTACAAGTATAGTGACCCATCAAGAAAGCTTTTCTACAACGTTATCAACTTTTTTTTTGCACGGATCGAGGACTCTTTTCCCAGTTTTTTCAATCAACTAAAACTTGAAATTTAAAAAAAAAACTAGAACCATGCCTTAGGTTTCCCCATATTGTGTCTAAACCGGACAAGAGATCTCCACAATTGAAGGTTGATATGTCATTTCCATATACACACATTATCGTGTGTCTTTGTGAGTTATGAC
This sequence comes from Brassica napus, assembly GCF_020379485.1. Lineage (NCBI taxonomy): Eukaryota > Viridiplantae > Streptophyta > Magnoliopsida > Brassicales > Brassicaceae > Brassica > Brassica napus. Next base: position 23,339 of record NW_026014852.1, read on the forward strand.
CTGTGTAATAGTTGATATGTCATTTCCATATACACACATTATCGTGTGTCTTTGTGAGTTATGACCTGTGTAATAGTACTGTGTTTTGTATCTATGCATGCAAAGCCGTGGTCGGTTTCGTACTATATTGTCATTAAAGAAATTTAGATGTGATCAAAATAATCAGTGTTTCCAATTCTATAGAACAAAACATCCCTAGACACTACGATATTTAGTGGCCCGGCCGTTTGAAATTATAGTGATTCATCTCTTAGTGTATAAATTCCAGTTTAGTAAGGCAAAAATCAAGGCCAAGAATGAAGTAAATACCATTATTGAAGTGAAATGTTCGGATCAAAGTCAAGCTTATAGTCAAACTTATTAGAGACAAAGTCTCTCATAAATTTGGAAACAATCTTAATTAATATATAAAAGAGATGTATAATCCACTTATCACCAATTGGTTATAAGTTAAAAGTCATCTAACTTAATATAATATCGGAACCCGATCTAAGCAATCCAAATTGATACAAGCAATCCAACTCGATTCACATCGATCCGGCCCAAAAGTTAGTCTATCTATTTTTATCCGAACATTATGAGATTGACGTTCAAAGAGTCATTATCTCGAAAAGGCATATTAGAGAAAAAGTTTCACACATTGAATGTTAGTAAAAATATATATAAAAGAAATAAAAGAATTTACTTATCACCAACTAGTTTTATGTTAGAACTCCATCTAACTTAGCATAACATACTTATGCGGACTTAATTAACACCAACTCCCGAACAGATAAAATGATTATTCAAGAAGTAATTATGTATGTTGGCTAAAAAAATTTAAATCGATCGAAGTAAATATAAACTCACACTTCTTACTCATTCTGTATTAGAAAAACATAGGTTGACAAACTATTAATCCGGGCACCCTTAGAAGTCCATAACTAAAGGTGAATATTTTGTTGTTGTCAACACCTTTATTATTATTACTAGATGATAACCCGCGCCCTGCGCGGGATGAAAAGATTTAAAGAGATTTTTGAATCAATAGGTATTAGAAAGTTAATAGTGTTAGAAAAAAATATTACATGTTATATAATAAGGGGGATTCAACGAAATTGTGTATGTCTATATAAAGTAAGCTTGGATTTAAAAAAAAAACTTGTGTATTTGTTTTATTAATTGAAGTATATTTCGTGGAAATGAATCTATAAGAGTAAGCAAAAAACTTATATAAAAATAAATTATGAAGCAAAGATAAAAACGAAACAAAAGCAATAAAATTATTGTTTTCATAAACTAAATTATAAATATAAAATAAAACGAAACATAAGCAAAATAATACTAAAATATGAAAAAACAAAATATAAGGATACTACTTTACGGATGAGGAGATGTAATCATACGGCCTTGTATTTATATATGCAAGACGCGGGCCGAGGGCAATTATAGCCATTTGCCATAATTTTTTCCGTAAAATCAATTAAAATTATGTCCAAGGCAAAATATTCACATCCCCTTTATATTCAAAATACTGAATTTTGAAAACTTGCCTTGATCGTTGCTATGCGAATTTATTGGAATAGTATAGGAAACAAACTGAGATTCTAGTCAACTAAATTAAATTCAAAATTAGTCAGTGAAGATCAAAAATATGATTATATGATTCGGTTTCGACGATGAATTTCCATTACCAAATTCGGCCAATATTAATGAGTACATATATAACCGGAATTAGTGTTATATTTAGCTTCATATTTCCTAATTTGAAATATTCATACGGCAATCATGCATTGTCACTCAAGTATTGTGTGGTTTACAATGCCTTTATGATCTTTCAAAATTATATTATGGCAATCAATACCATAATTGCCATATTTTCTAATTTATTGCATTGATAGATGGTTATCAACATTGCCAAGGATCTCGAGTATATCATTGATTATTTTCATATGTGATATAATATATAGTGTGATATATTCGATATGAAAATGAGATTCCTTAGTATTTTTTATGTAATATAATATATGGTAACCGGTTTTAAAATGATATAAAACACATTAACATAAAATCGAAAAGTAACACAACAAAAGCAACACTCGGTTTTGATATCATCTTCATTAAGATCACATGTAAAGATACATTAAACCGATTTCAAATTATAAATTATAATCTTCATTAAGAAAAATACATTAAACCGATTTCAAGTTATAATCTCATTTGATATAGTGTGATCTCGAGTATACATTTAAACAACATTCGAGTATAGTAGTCATATGTAATATAATATATGTCAACCGGTTTTAAAATGATATAAAACACATTACCAAATAACCGGTTACTTCTTTCGTCTACACTGAGATTGTACGTTACCAAAATATACTATTAAAACATTATGTTAAGCTATAATTAATAAATAATGGCAAAGAATGTAATAAATCTAGTAAAAAGAGGGTTTTTAATTAGAGAGTGTGAGAGTGAATATGGTGCTGCCATATAGGAAATGGCATGTTGGTTAATAATACATGAACATAAGGTTAGTCTTAAAAAATGTTCTTCTTTTAATATAAAAGGGATTGAAACCATTTGATTACATAGCCTTGGTTCTCTTTCCAGTTAGCTTAGCTAATTCATATACATAGATTAATTAATTCCTAGAGATATATTGAAAGGTCTGTTGCACTTTGAATTCTCTAGAATGTCCTGCACCATAGAGGATATCTCACTGCTGCGGACTGCTTTGATGCTTGAATCAAAGACGAACTGATTCCATTCATCCACCAGGGGTCTGCAATCATTGAGGAAAGTGATTTGCTTATATCCCAATCTTCTAAGTTGTTGTACATCCATTAGTAAAGCTTGTGCTTCGCCTTCAGTGACGTGTTAGTTGGCTTTATGGAAGAAGAGCCTTAGAAATGACATATGCTTTCTCTGCTGTTCAAGGACCATTCACTACAAGAAAACAGCGGTATTCTGACGGACATTCCGACAGAAAATGAAATCTTCGGAATATCCCGAGGAATTTCCGAGGAAATTCCGAGGAAACACAAAATTTGGTTTCCTCGGAATTTCCTCGGGAATATACCGACGGAATTCCGAGGAAATACAAATCCGTCGGAATATTCTTATGGAATACCGAGAAAAAACGTATTCCTCGGAAAAAACCGATGAATTCCGAGGAAATATTATAGCCGTTAGAGAGCCGTTGGGGGATTTTAAAAATTCCGAGGGAATTCCGACGAACTAGCCGTTGGCGCCGGAATTCCGTCGGAATTTCCTCGGTCTGTCGGCAGGATTTCAACTATAAATACAAGCACCCCTCTTCCTCTTCATTCACTCCATATCTTCATCCTCCCTCTTACTCTCTTTAGACACGGATTTGATTCATAAAAAACATGTCTTCTTCAAATTATTTTCGTTCTTGGATCAATCGACCTCATTTGGATCCGAACACAAGATTGCTTACGGAAGAATACCAATGAGGTATAACCGAATTCATGGGGTTAGTTCACCGACAACCGGAAGCAAAAACAGGTATGTTAAGATGTCCTTGCTCTAATTGTAAAAATAGAAAGGTTATTAAAGAGTGGGATGTTTGGACTCATCTATATTTGAGTGGGTTTACACGAAGTTACAAAATTTGGTATCATCATGGGGAAACTGATTATGAACATGGTAGTACTAGCGAACCTCAGCCAGCGGTTAGATTAGAAGAACCAATTAGAACGGATGTAGATTATGGTGTAGGTACTGGGCAGATGGTAAATGATCATTTTAGAGGGGAAGATTTACCCAATGCACAAGCTAGGAGATTTTATGATATGTTGGATGCTGGAAAGCAACCACTGTACGAAGGTTGCAGAGATGGTCATTCAGCTTTATCAGCTGCTACAAGATTGATAGGCATTAAAACAGATTATAATTTGGCTGAAGACTGTGTGGATGCTATTGCTGATTTTGTAAAAGGTATTCTACCCGAGGATAATGTAGCTCTTGGTTCATACTACGAGGTTCAGAAACTCGTAGCTGGTCTTGGTTTATCGTATCAGGTAATAGATGTATGCAGGGACAACTGCATGATTTATTGGAGGGCGGATGAACAGCGGGTTACATGTAAATTTTGTGGAAAGCCTCGTTATAAAGATGCGAGTGGAAGAGTTCCAGTGCCATATAAAAGGATGTGGTATTTTCCTTTGACGGAAATGTTGCAGAGGTTGTATATGTCTGAACGCACAGCGCAACCAATGAGATGGCATGCGGAGCACTCAACAGATGGTGAGATCAGACATCCTTCAGATGCAAAAGTGTGGAAGCATTTCCAATCAAAGTATCCTGACTTTGCGTATGAGAGAAGAAATGTCTACCTTGGATTATGTACTGATGGTTTCAGTCCGTTTGGCAAGAGTGGAAGACAGTATTCTCTATGGCCCGTCATTCTTACACCATACAACCTACCCCCAAACTTGTGCTTGCGACGAGAGTTTTTGTTTCTCTCGATTCTCGTTCCCGGACCAGAGCATCCTAAAATCACTTGATGTGTTTCTTCAGCCACTAATATATGAGTTACAACAACTATGGGCTCAAGGTGCTGAAACATACGATGTTTGGTGTAAAGAAAACTTTCAAATGCGGGCATTACTAATGTGGACAATAAGTAATTTTCCAGCATATGGTATGTTGTCTGGATGGACAACGCATGGAAGGCTATCATGTCCATGTTGTCAAGAAAACACTGATGCTTTCCAACTAAAACACGGAAGGAAAACGTGTTGGTTTGATTGTCACAGGAGATTCCTATCACCTGATCATCCATATCGTAAGAGTAGGAATTTGTTTACGAAGAACAAGAGGGTGTTTGACAGTCCACCTCCGAAAATTTGTGGGAAAGATTTGAAGATACAACTAAGAGATTTTGGTGCAGAAAGGACGCCAGACGTCGGTGGACATGAGCGTTTTCCGGTAGATGCTGTTGGAGAACTACATAACTGGCACAAAAAAAGTATTTTCTGGGATCTGCAATACTGGGAGGATCATCTGCTAAGGCATAATTTAGATGTCATGCATATTGAGAAGAACTTTTTTGACAATCTCATGAACAGGATCCTTATTGTTCAAGGTAAAACAAAGGATAATTTGAAGTCAAGACTGGATTTAGTCGATATATGCGCTCGTTCAGAACTTCATGTTGATGAGAATGGTAGGGCTCCTTTTCCCATATACCGACTTGATGCAGAGGGAAAAGATGCGTTCTTTGATTGGATTTCAAACGATGTAGAATTTCCATACGGTTACGCATCAAATTTGCGTAACTGTATCGACAGAAAGGAAAGAAAGTTTACTGGCTTGAAAAGCCACGATTGCCATGTAATGATGCAGCGCCTCCTTCCGTTCGCCTTCAAGGAACTATTACCACGAAATGTTCATGAAGCAATTGCGGGGATAAGTGGTTTCTTTCGCGATTAATGCACGAGATCAGTGACTCTTGAAGGTATTGAAAATTTGAAGACTAACCTTGAGAAGATATTTCTTCCCTCATTTTTTGATGTTATGGAGCATCTTGTTATTCACCTGGCAAGAGAATTGGAACTTGGTGGTCCTGTGCAGTATAGATGGATGTATCTGTATGAGTGGTATATGTTCTATTTGAAGAAGATGGTGAAAAATTTAAGTAGGGTGGAAGGTTCTATAGTCGCACAGATGATCAATCAAGAAACTTCAAACTTTGCCGAGTACTACTTTCCAACAAGAGTTCAGACCAAAAACAGAAGACCTGCTCGGCATGATGATAGAGGCAAACAGGCAACATATCATGTTACGGTTCCAGACATTTTCACAGACGTTGGAGGACGACTTAGCGGAAAACCAAAGGACCGTCGACTTACTGAGCAGGAGCGCAGTCATTTGCAAACATATTTGATCACCAACTGCAAAGACGTTCTTCAATATGATAGGTAAATAAATTAGCTTACAAATTTTATTTTAACAAGTTTAAATTTAAATCTTAATTAATTACATTATTGCCATTATATACAGGATTTTCATGGCAGAAAAGCAGTTCGAGTATAGATACGCCACAGAGAACGAACTAGAAGAAAAGCAGAGAGAATTTACTGGATGGATGTTTACTTATGTGAGTGCTTTAAACAAATTAAAATATATTTTATCACATATTTATACTAATTCACATTTATTGATATAATATATATATATATATATGTGCTATTAATAGGTGTCTGCTGGTTTGGCCAGAGGCGAAACATTTGACGATTGGATACGTGAGATGGTCGTTGGACCAAACTTTGTTGTGAAGTCATATCCGAGATTTTGTACTCGAGGATATGCATTCACAACTCAGAAGAGGAGACGTTCGAGTACGACTTATGATGCTGGCGTTTGTTCTGCATCAGGAGATGATGTATACTACGGACACATACATGAGATTTTGGAAATCAAGTATTTGGGCCATGGTTGGATTGCGCTGTATTGTTTTCTATTGTGATTGGCACGACAACACTCTCCAGATCGAGTGTAAGGAAAGCAATATGATCCTTTCATTTTGGGCCGATCAGTTTACAAATCAGTAAATA
>NW_026014853.1:0-70437 GCF_020379485.1 Brassica napus
TTCTCTCTTCCTTTGACAAATCGATCACTGAGCCTCAGCTCACACTCTGGAAGCTTGTCCACTCCCTGTCCCGAGCTTAAGACCAATTTGGTCGAACCGTCCTGCACCCGGACCATCGGCTCGCCCAGTAACCGTCCCGGACTCGTCCACACTGATCCGAACCAGAACGCACCGTCCAACTGGATTGAGCTGACCTCCAGCTGTTCCCAGCTGAGTGAGCTAGTCCACCAGCTCCTGTGAGCTGAACAGATCATGGTGAACTGAATACCAGCTGAACCGAGCTGATTGAACTCAAACCAACACTCGTCCAGCTGCCTAAACACTCACTCAACTCCTTTACCCTTGTTTCCATCGCATCCTGGTTAAGTCTCAGCTGACTGATGCCCTTAACCTTCATTCAGGGCCATGATACGCTTGTCACAAGGTCTAATGACCTGATTGGTGCGTCTCCCCGCACCATGGCCCGGCCGGGCGATCCTATCTAGGATCGGGGACATGACAGTTTAGGTATCAAGATCGATCAGCATAGGGAGCAGTACCACGACAGTGGACTGTTCTACTTGAGTGATCCGAGTTCTAGACTTGCTCTTAATTAATTGAATAATTGTTTGGCTCACACTTGCTTAACACCCGACCAAACAACCCTAGGCTAGCATTTTAATCATCTGAAAACCTTAAATCAATCTCTTACTTTATTATTACAAAATCAACTTAAAAACCCACATATTGTTTTAACTTGATATTGATCCCATAAAGATAAAGTGTAATAGTTGGTCTCTGTGGATTCGATCCTAAAGTGCTACATCGACATACCATTCGATTGTGGTAGTGTGCACATTAGGTCAATTGGTGTGCGTATACACGTAATATCAATTTGGCGCCATTGCCGGAGACCATTTTTTTACCTTTATTTTTCGGTTATTTATTTAGTCTAAGGCCTCTAACTTGTTCTATCATTTTTGTTGCAACTAATTTTTCAGGTGCATTACCAGTAGACATACCCGGAGACACGCACAAGGAGAGTTAGTTGCATTTACCAACCAGGAGCTAGAAAGGTTAGAAAGACAGAACATACAACATCAAAAGGCAAACCGACACCACTATGGGTGATCACGTCAATCAAGAGCAACTCACTGCACAGTTGCAACAGATGCAACAACAATGCAAATGCAGCAAATGCAGCAGACCATCCAAGCTCAGCAGGATGCTGCTGAACAGGCTGCTCTTGCGCGGCAGGAACACAGGCGCAGACTGTTCCAATCGGGCAGAGAAACCTTCCTTGATTGGTCTAGTACAGAGAAAGGTGTTCTCTGGTCTCTCTACAGAAATTCCAATGGAGCATATTGAGAGCTTCGAAAAAGTCTGCAGTTTCACTCGCGTGAATGGTGTTCCACCAGACCACATTACGTGCATGTTATTCTCATTCTCTCTTGATGGAAAAGCTGCACGGTGGTTGAACTCTCTCCCTACCGGCTCTCTCTCTTCATGGGAACAGGTCCGATCAGCGTTCCTCAGACATTTCTACTCTAAGGCGATAACAGCTGCATTGAGGAATAAGATCACCTCCTTCAGACAGCTCACTGATGAGCCTTTCTGCAACGCATGGGAGCGCTTCAATGACTGTTGCAGGGAATGTCCTCACCATGGATTTGATGATGATTACCTCCTGGACATTTTCTATGATGGAGTGGACCGGAATACCAAGGTGCTCTAAACTCTGCGAGCAATGGAGACTTCATGACTCAAACCACTGATGGAGCGTTTAAGCTGATTGAGAACATGGCTGCTAGCTCAGCTAATAAGAAAGAGGAGAGTGATTGCTCCAAGAAAGGGAACAGTTCCGACACCCAGAAAATAGATGAGCTGACTGCCAAGGTTGATCAGCTACTGGAAAACAACCAAGGGCACGTCTTCAACATGGAGCAAGCTACGGCCGGGCAGATACAGAACCAGAACCAGCGACAACCGCAGAACAATCGGCAAGCTGTTTCAGCTACTGAGAATAGTCAACCAGATGAGCTGAAGGGTCTGGGTATGATGATGCAACAACTATTGCAGGGTCAGCAGGTTCAGGCCAAGGTGTTGAATCAGGTAACCACAAAAATTGACACCAGGATGGGCAACATGTTCACTGAGCTGAATAACAAGTATAACAATCTTGCGATCCATATAAGAAAGATCGATGTTCAGCTTGCTCAAACAGCTGAGAGTATCAAGAGGCAACAATAGACGCTCCCTGAAAAAACTGATAAAATTCCTAGGACTGAGCACTGTAATGCAATAGAGCAGCCGTTCGCTGAGACTGTTCTAGGCGCAGAAGAGAACACAGAGCAGTCTACTAGCTCTGCAGTAACTGCTCCCGACGAACCTGCCGAGACTCCACATCTGATGGATCCCATTAGTAAGAGCAGCTGATAGGTTTTAAGAAGAAGATGGTGAGAAAGCTTTCTAAAGAACTTGCATTCGAACTGCTCTGCAGATTCGTCCATTGCTCAAGTTCTTTAAAAATATAGAGAGACTCAAGAGGTGATCAAGGTCCTCTATACCAAAGCACTGTCTACACCAGCACTGAAGGTATTGCCTACGGTTGATGATCCTGGAAAGTTTGTTTTCCCATGTTCCATCGCAGGAACAAACTTCAAGGACGCTCTTTGTGACTCTGGTTCTTGTGTGAATCTCGTCTCAAAGGCTATTGTAGACGATTTGGGTATTGCTGATGTTGAGCTTTCTCAGCTGACCCTGACCTTTGCAAACTCTTCCATAGCAGTCCCATATGGAACCATCCGCAGCCTTCATGTTCAAGTAGGGGAATGCATTGTTCCTTCTGAGTTTCAAGTTGTTGAGATGAACAAGGATCATGATGCCTTTGATATTTGGAAGGACATTCATGGCTACTGTTGGAGCAACCATCGATATGCCCAACAAGAGAGTCTGCTTCTCCAACATCAACAAGGAAGTTTTCTACAAGGCTGTACCCGCCAGATCTTCCTCATCACACGCCTCTTGCATCTCAGTGTTTGATGTAGAAAAGTTGAAGGTTGTTCCAGAGAAGGAGCATGGTGATAAGGGTGAGAGCAGGTTGTTCTCTGATGAAGATCCTAGCACTGATCCTACTAAATTCAGAGGGAATTCAAGTGTGAAACAGAAAGTCCAGAAGAAAAGGGTCAAGGGAGATCCTACAATGACGTTGATATCTCTCAACTGTGATGAGAACTCCATTGAGTATGAGGTAAAGTGCAAGGGTACCTCTAAACCGTTCTCTAAAGTCAGAGCTATTCTCACATATGAGCTGAAGGAGAAAGAGGAAGCTGCTGTGAAAGGGTTGCTGAGCAGGGTTTTGAAGCTGAACATGTCTGATTGTGGAGCTTGTTTTGGAACAGGCCCTCCTGCTCAACCCGACCGATCCCAGTCACCAAGTCAAGCTAGAGACTTAAACCAAGCGCTTGGTGGGAGGCAACCCACTGGTAAGTGTAAATATAACTTGGTTTTTTTTTTGGTTGCTTATTTTCGTTTTAGTTTATTGAGTCTCAGGTCAAAAAGCAAAAAAAAATCCGAGATACTTCAAAAATTATGGGTTGCAGAAACGGAACAACCCCCCCCCCCCCCCCCCCCCTGAAAAGAGCGGTTGTTCTAGGCAACCATCTGACGATAGAACACCCAAAATTTGCATGGAGCGCCCGCTCCACTCAAGTAAGTATCTCAACCGAAAAAAATATGTTTATTCTTTTTTTTTACCTTCTTTCTGATTTATTTTCACACCAGGGACGGTGTGAAGTAAGTCCGGGGGAGGGTTTTCGTCGTTTTACTAACTCGTTTCTTTCTTTTGTTTTTTTCTTTTGAGTCAATTTGAGTCAGTTTTTATGATCGAGTCAGTCAAAACTTTATGGGAATTAGGACCTTATTCTGTGCTGATCACTGACCACCTCGTGCTTTAGTTATCTTATTCAGTGACCTTAGCAGTGACGAAAGACACACATGTGGACCTGGAACACCCTGACATATCTCACTTGATTCTCCAGAAGTTCTCAGCCGATCAGGTTACACTGGGTAGACTTAACTCCACCTATCTTGAACCTAATCTTGACTGAAATTCTTCTTGTTATGGGCATTAGATCAGGGAAACGAGAACACACTCAGGACTTCTTATCCTTTTTGTCCATCTTGTTGATCCTGAGTGGCTAGCTCTTCTTTAGCTAGTTCCCACCCTGCAGCTTAGCCTTTATTCCACCTTCATGCATTTTTTTTCAGTGTCATATGTGCAGATATGTGCAAAAAGATCGGAGAGGAAAGGATCAACGCAGCATCCTACTCGTTACTGCTGCAGAAATTCTGTCAGAAAGGAGAACAAGCAGATTAAGGGAGCAACCGCTCGATAACCAATGAACTGCGCAAGAGCAGGGGTGGAAAACCAGAATGGTTGCAAAATCAGAACCACCAGTGGCACTCAGAACCATCATGTATGATCCTTCTTCTTCACATCACCATATCAGTCTTCAAAAAAAAAAAAACGAGATAATGTGATGGAGAAAGGGAAGAAAGAAAAGAAACATGGAGCCACTGGAAAGGTCGAGCAAGAAGTTGGTACCAAGTATTGGAGAGTATGTAGAGGAAAGTGGAAAGCAGAACAATCAGTCGACTGTTCCGTCATCAGAACAGTCGCACCAGATATAGCAAAAACGAGTAGAGGCTGTGGACATAAATGGTTCTATCCTCTCTTGCCATTTTGTGTGATATCCTGCATCCTCTACAATGAAAAGGTAGCGCCTAAACACTCTTAACACCACCATTAAATAGCTTGTTCCACACCTAGACCGTCTACCCTGAATAGTGCATGTGATGAGAAGCTCATGCTACTCTTAAATGAATATAGGGAGTTCTGTCTCGATAGTGTTGCTTTTTTTTCAGGCTTGAGATGTAGAGTATGGAGCCGCATCCCCGATCCTGAATAGGATCGTTGGGACGGCCATGGATCGAGGAAACGTACCAGCAAGTCTTAGGACATAAAGGCAAGCGTTCCATGGCCAAGAAAGAAGGTTGAGGACGTAAGGAAACTTAGACTTAACCTTATAAGAGCAAAGAGACAGCTAAGACGAGTGAGACGGTAGCTGGACGAGATGGTGAAGTAGCTCGACCAGCTAAACGAAGCTAGGTTGAGTTCACTCCAGCTCAGCCATTACTAAGTCAGCTCCACTGGCTGGACTACTAGCTCACTCAGCTGAGGCAGCTGGAATCAGCTCATCTGAGCTAGACGGACTGTTTCGGGGTTCCAGTAAGGTTGTGTTGTCCTAGTTTTACTACTTGTATGGTTCAGAGATTTGTGGTTAAAGTATGGTTGCTGAGAATAGAAGAGTTCCCACACTTTCAAACCTTTCTCCCTGTTCTTGATACTTGACATTGTTTGAGGACAAACAAGGATCTAAGTCTGGGGAATTGATACTTTGGAGAAGAAACCAGACTTGAGCTTTTAGAGATTTGTGATTTGATACTTTGTAAAGGGAGAAGGTTCCATCTCTCTCACCATAGGGAAGAACCCCCTGAACCCTTATTCTATTTAATCTACACATGTTTTTATTTAGTCTCTGTCTCTGTGTGTTCTTGTTTCATGGCTGAGTAGTCAGCCTGCTTAGTCTAAGGTGTTAGGGTGTTAGATCCGTGAGCTTGACATAAATAAGTTATAAATCGATTGTCTTCATTCACTGTTGTTCTTAAGGCTTGCATCAAGTTAACCACTTAGTGCCTGATTCTAGGTTTAATCTATTCATCAAAAGTGTTATAGGTTGCTAGACATAACTTGAATGAGCATCATATCCCTAACCAGTGAAAGTAAATGTTAGGGTGTTTTGTGAACATATCGGACTTGATCTCTGTTGCTTGCTGTCGCGTCTTGATCCAAACGAGAGTTTAGGTATCAAGATCGACCAGCATAAGGAGCAGTACCACGACAGTGGACTGTTTTACTTGAGTGATCCGAGTTCTAGACTTGCTCTTATTTAAACTTGAATAATTGTTTGGCTCGCACTTGCTTAACACCCCGACCAAACAACTCTAGCATAGCATTTTAATCATCTGAAAACCTTAAATCAATCTCTTACTTTATTGTTACAAAATCAACTTTAAAACCCCCATATTGTTTTAGCTTGATATTGATCCCATAAAGATAAATTGTAATAGTTGGTCTCTGTGGATTCGATCCTAAAGTACTACATCAACATACCATTCGATTGTGGTAGTGTGCACATTAGGTTAATTGGTGTGCGTATACACGTAATATCAATTTGGTCCTTGGACTCAGCACGCTGACCCTTCCCGTGGACTGTTCGGGTGATTTTGGCCGATGTGGGCTGTCTGTTCAGTAGACACAGGACGTCTGTGGGTGTCCGCCAGCACACACAGGACATCCGTCGCTGTCTGTGTGTGTGTCCGTTAGCACACACAGGACATCCGTGGCTGTCCATCAGTACACATATCAGCATGCTGGCCCTTCCCGTGGATTGTTCGGGTGATTTTGGCCCACGTGGGCTGTCTGTTCAGTACACACAGGACGTCTGTGGGTGTCTGTCAGCACACACAGGACGTCCGTGGGTGTCTGTCAGCACACACAGGACGTTCGTGGCTGTCTGTGTGTGTCCGTGTGTGTCCGTCAGCACACATGACGTCTGTGGCTGTCCATCAGTACACATATCAGCACGTTGGTCCTTGGACTCAGAACGATGACCCTTCCTGGGGACTGTTTGGGTGATTTTGGCCCACGTGGGTTGTATGTTCAGTACACACAGGACCTATGTGGGTGTCCGCCAGCACACACAGGACGTCTGTAGCTGTCCATGTGTGTCCTTCAGCACACACAGGACGTCTATGGCTATCCATCAGTACACATATCAGCACGCTGGTCCTTGGACTCAGCATGCTGGCCCTTCCCGTGGACTGTTCGGGTGATTTTGGCCCTTCCTGTGGACTGTTTGGGTGATTTTGGCCCACGTGGGCTGTCTAGTCAGTACACACAGGACGTCCGTGGCTGTCGGTCAGCACACACATGACGTCCGTGGGTGTCTGTCAGCACACACAGGACGTCTGTGGCTGTCCGTGTATGTCCGTGTGTGTCCGTGTGTGTCCGTGTGTGTCAGTGTGTGTCCGTGTGTGTCTGTCAGCACATACAGGACGTCCGTGGCAGTCCATCAGTACACATATCAGCACGTTGGTCCTTGGACTCAGCCCGCTGACCCTTCCCGTGGACTGTTCGTGTGATTTTGGCCCACGTGGGCTGTCTGTTCAGTACACACAGGACGTCCGTGGGTGTCCGCCAACACACACAGGACGTCTGTTGTCGGGTTTTAGGCCGATGGTCCAGGTCCGGGTCAGAGGCGGGCTGGAAGGTCCGGCCATGAGGCCAAGGGCTTTTGGGTCTTTGGACAAAGCCGTGGACTAAGTACAGGAGGCTTGTGGCGTGGTTTGGGCTTATGACCGACCCCAAACCCAATCAGAAAGGGCAAAGGGATGCAAGTGGCCGAAAGGGCACAACCCTTGTGATGTGCCCTGGATCGTAGACCCAGGCCAGGATGGTGCACAACTCGATCCAACCAAGGTTTCCCCATCGGATGAAGCAACCATGGTCGAGCCAGAAGCTAACTTTGGACGAGCTGGACGAAGTGACACTTATTTGGGCGATCTGGTCGAGCTGAATCAAAGTGACACTTACATATATGAGCTGGATGAGCTGAGTGAGCTAAGTGACACTAGCTTGGAGCTGAATGAGCTAAGTGACACTGAAGATGGAGCTGGTTTAGTTGCTGGGCGAAATGGACCTTTTCAGCCCAAGGAAAAATTCATAACAAATTCAATTTGGGTCAGTTTTACACCAATTCGACCAGGCCTTTGCTGATGGTCTCCTGCCCATTTGCATCAAGAAATATCAACAAAAGGAGTCAAAGTCGTGATCATCCAAGAGCCATTCCACAACACACTTATTTCTAGTCAAAAGTCTTAGTCTTTGTTTATGTTTTCTAAGTTTCTAGTTTTCTACAAAACTCTTAAGTCTTTCTTTGACTCATTGTACTATAAATATGTAAACTCTGCCATGAATAAAATCAGTCTATGTTTTTGAGTTTATTTCGTTTCTTCTCTGAGTGAGAGAGAGAGTTCTTTAGCTAGTTCATCGGTTTGAACCGGCTTGTTGATTTGGTGGTCAGCCAATCATCTTTGTGTGTTGTTTGGTGGTTAGCCAACACATTCATTATTTCTTTGGTGGTTAGCCTTAAATCGTGGGTATATCAAGAGCCATTCCGCATCTCTTGACGATCCTTTCAATCCATACCAGTTCCAGAAGTGTTGTTTGCCTTCTCGGATCATATCCAACACCCAGCTAAAGTGATCCTTCCCGATTTTGGTTCTATCAAGTGGTATCAGAGCCACTTTGGCTGGTTTGTTTTCATTTCATGTTCTCATCTCTCCACGATTTTCTTTTCTTATTTTTTTGTTAGATCCAGGCTGTTCCTTTACTCCCTTGTGATCGCCAGTTATTAAAAAAAAACGATAAAAAAAAAAGAAAAAAAAAAGGGTAAAAGTTTTGGCTTGAATCACTTCTGAAGAGAAATCCAGGGGGAGTGGTGGAAGAGAAACCCTGCTGGCTGAAGAGAAACCCAGCCTTAGGACAGTTAAGGCGGATCCATATCAAAATTCTCTTCATCTTTCTTTCTCTTTTCTTTTTCCCACAAAAGTTTGTTTTGGGTTTTGATTGCTGAATTTTAACTGCCTATCATCCTTTGAACCAGTGGAAAGAACTCTGAGTGATCACCTAAAAATCGTGAGCTAAACACTTTGAGAGCGTGAGGATTTTTATTTGCTAACTCTTTTGTTAAGTGTTTTCAGGATGTTTGGACTTCTCAAGAAATCAAACCACAACAAGGCGTCTACTTTCCTTTTAAAACTGTTTTTGAAAAAGAGCAATTGATTTTTGATAAGAAACAGTTTGCTTCTAATGGGTTTGACTTTGTGCAGAAACAAAAGAAGAGACAAGACATGTGCGATGATGAAAAGTGGGTCAGAAGTGGTGATCGTCCCTTCACCAAAGCCAAGAGAAGCAACTGTGATGTGCCTGATCAGAACGAGCTTCAGACTTATGCCATCTTGGAAAAGATGTTGCATAAGGCGATTCATGTTGTCCGGCAACTCAAAAGAAGGAAAACAACAACACTTCTTCTGCACCAAAACAGCAAAGTAATTTTTCTCTCTTTCAAATTCTGATTTGAAAACTAATGTGTTGTCTTCTGATAAAAGCAAAGCTGTGAAACCCACAAGCAAAGCTCATTCTACCAGGTGCTTCAAATGCCATAGGATCGGTCATTATGCTAACAAGTGCCAAAACCAGAAACCGTTGGTGACTTTGGAGAATGAGAACGTTGAAACCGAGCCAGAAAAGGAAGGTCTTTTGCCAATTTTCGATGACTATGCCCATAAACCGATGGCAGGTAGTTCTGAATTGATTTTTCAGTTTGAAATGAATTCTAAAAAGGTTTTGAAAAAGAATGAATTTTCTGGTCCTTTGAATGCTTTTGATATCGGCGCATATGACCTTGGTCTTGGAAGCTTTGTGTCAATACAGGAAAGGTCTGATGAAGAACAATACCGTGGTAATCAAGCCAACCAAGAAGAATTTTCTGCCATTCAAAAACTGGACCAAACTCAAGGTGAGCAATGTTCCGATTATGATTCCTTTGCTTATAACCCTTTTCCTTTTAATGTTCCAGATTTGAGGACAAATCTTTTTGAAGAGGAGGAATGATGTGCCCTGGATCGTAGACCCAGGCCAGGATGGTGCACAACTCGATCCAACCAAGGTTTCCCCATCGGATGAAGCAACCATGGTCGAGCCAGAAGCTAACTTTGGACGAGCTGGACGAAGTGACACTTATTTGGGCGATCTGGTCGAGCTGAATAAAGTGACACTTACATATATGAGCTGGATGAGCTGAGTGAGCTAAGTGACACTAGCTTGGAGCTGAATGAGCTAAGTGACACTGAAGATGGAGCTGGTTTAGTTGCTGGGCGAAATGGACCTTTTCAGCCCAAAGAAAATTCATAACAAATTCAATTTGGGTCAGTTTTACACCAAATTCGACCAGGCCTTTGCTGATGGTCTCCTGCCCATTTGCATCAAGAAATATCAACAAAAGGAGTCAAAGTCGTGATCATCCAAGAGCCATTCCACAACACACTTATTTCTAGTCAAAAGTCTTAGTCTTTGTTTATGTTTTCTAAGTTTCTAGTTTTCTACAAAACTCTTAAGTCTTTCTTTGACTCATTGTACTATAAATATGTAAACTCTGCCATGAATAAAATCAGTCTATGTTTTTGAGTTTATTTCGTTTCTTCTCTGAGTGAGAGAGAGAGTTCTTTAGCTAGTTCATCGGTTTGAACCGGCTTGTTGATTTGGTGGTCATCCAATCATCTTTGTGTGTTGTTTGGTGGTTAGCCAACACATTCATTATTTCTTTGGTGGTTAGCCTTAAATCGTGGGTATATCAAGAGCCATTCCGCATCTCTTGACGATCCTTTCAATCCATACCAGTTCCAGAAGTGTTGTTTGCCTTCTCGGATCATATCCAACACCCAGCTAAAGTGATCCTTCCCGATTTTGGTTCTATCACCTTGGCCGATGGTGCCCAATCGCTAGCAAGTCGTGCCTGTTCATGGGGCAAGACTTACCCCCTCGTTTTCTGTAAATATGGGGGCTCTCCTGTCGATTTCATTATTATCCAATTCCAGAGTAAAATACTCAGAGAAAAACGTTGAGAGAGAAAGAGAGAAAGAGAGAGTTCCGGCCAAGAGAAAGGCCGAGTGTGGTGGTGTTGTGTTCCGGCGACCCTGATCGTTTAGGAACTAACTCCGGTCAAGAATGGGAGATCAAGACAAGGAGAAGAGAATGGAGAACCCAGACGTGGTTCACAAGGTATGTGATGGGCCGTGGCTCCATCAGACCGAACGGACGGTCCATGCGACCGCACCGCGGCTCTGCTCGGTTCCTAAGTCCCATCCGGCTCCCCTTATCTATTTCAATTTGTTTCTCTTCTCTTCTCTCTGGTTAAACACGAAAGGTTGTGTTGGTTGAGTCCAAGGGACACGTCCCTAGGCTTTGGCCAAACATAATCAAACCGCTAACCTAGACACGGGTCGGTTAGACGGATGATCCAATCGCACCAAGACTGGGCGGTTAGGACGAACGGTTGGGAATGACCCAACGGGCATGAGTTGCCAAGAGTCATGAGTTACCAAAGGTTGTGAGTTGCCAAAGGGGTTTGTGACCAAAAGGTACGAGATACCAAAGGTTACGAACATCAAAAGGTACAAGGACCAGAGGTATGAATGGCCAGAGGGTGCATGTTCCAAACGGTGTCTTTCGAGACAGGTTATGACCGATCCTGTGAACCGCAATGTCTCATCTGTAATCCTCTGGACAGCGAGTCGATTGAAAGTTTCGGACCAGCCTACTCCTCCACTCATCTGCCACAACAGGGTCGGTGCTACCGGAGAAATGCTTCGTATCCAACCTGGATAAATGTTGAAGCAGACTCAGATAGTCAACCTTCTTTTCAGACCTTTCCGGTAGATCGATCTCGATCACCTCAACCGTTTCCACAACTGGACCATTGGTGTTGGGGGTGGTCGTAACCACTGGCGTAGCTTGGCCAACCGAGGAGTTCACTAGTGGCGTGAACAGTTGGGCCATAGCCGCCACCTGAGTCCCCATTACCTTCATGGCCTCTAACAAGTCCTCCTTGGACAGTGTTGCGGGCACATTAGCCGTTCCATCGGCCACTTTCTCACGCTGGTCACCATCACGGTTAGCGTTCGAGGATTCCACTTCCTCATCACTCTCCTGATGTTCCTGACCATCCTGTTGCGTCCCCGTAAGGTTAGCCTGATCAGTCGGCAACACATCTCTAGTGTTAGCCGCGGCCGGATCGGTTTGCAATCCGGACAGTTTAGTTCCGTCCATGGCCACTTGACTAGACTGACCGGCCGTTTTCTTACTCCTTCGGGACTTTCCCGATTTGCTTTTTCCATCCTAAGGATTCAGACAATGTTAGTACTAAGCATACTAAACATAAACAAACAAAACAATCCCTAGACTAAGCAGTCAAACGTCACCGTGAGACCTAATCAGCTGGCTGCGTGTGTGTGTGGACTACATAACCCAACTATCCTAGAATCAAGCATGCTCTGATACCAACTTCTAAGACCCGAACTATGGCCTCTCGACCAGATGGAGTCCACAGGCTTACTTATTAATTTCCTTGCTTGTTTGATTCATTTTAAGTCTTTTATTTACTAAGTCATATTCGAATATGAGGTTCATAAACAAAAGAACAGATTGCACAGCGGAATAATAATGTGTTAACTTTGTATTACTTAGAAACATGAGATCCAATACACAACTTCTTAACAGTTTCATTGACAATCACTAGTTCATCCCTAACATCATCTAACCACACGTTACACAGCCTCTCACTGACCGAGCCTTCACGGCTCTTTGGCTTGACCAGAACCATCCTTAGTTCCTGAAACCACAACCATATAAGCATTAATCATAACCGAGAATAGAACGGATTGATTCTACAATGCTTGGCTTGGTCTTTAGAACTTAGATAAACCTCAGTCCACATAATCAAAAAAAGTATGAACCTATCTACCGTATCCTATCCTAGTCATTCAACCAACCACCCCTTGACTTAGAATCAGATAGATAGTCTAGAATAGATAAACAAACACACTAACAGATCCGGATCGTTCCCAAAGACCAATCCGTCTAACCGGATAGAATCTAGGTGCGACATGCCAATGAAGTCTGGCTCAATGGCCCAACGGACTCCCTTACCTGATCTGGCCTTAGGCCTGAATCCAATCTGCCGAGTAAGCCTCAAGCCTAATCCGGAAGGCTTAGCAACCGGTCAGACCTTGCGACTCTCCTTGGCTTAGACAAACCGTGACCTTGTCTTACTTAACAAGCCATAGGCACTTCCTGGAAGGGAACGCGCATAACTGGTGGCTTGCAGTGGACAAGCGCTCCAATGGGAGTCTCGAAAGTTTTGCGGACTTTGAAGTTGAATTCAACCGCAAATACTTTCCTGCTGAGGCTTGGGATCGTCTGGAAGATCAGTTTCTAGATTTGGCCCAAGGCCGCAGGACCGTACGAAAGTACGAAGAAGAGTTCAACCAGCTCAGACGGTTTGTCGGAAGAGAGCTGGAGGACAAGGCAGTCCAGGTCCGTAGGTTCATCCGAGGCCTAAGGCCGGAACTGAAGACCCACTGCTCGATCCGCACTTTCAACACCGTCGGAGAACTGGTGGAACGGGTGGCTTTGCTAGAGTCTAACTTGGCTGAAGAAGCTAAGCTTAAGGCCAAGCCACAGTCTGGCCCGTCAGGCAAGACAAATGATAAAAAGAGAAAGTGGGACCAGGTGGACGGAGGAAAGACCTGTGGTGGCCGACCTACATGTCCCAAGTGTGGAAAGAATCATCCCGGTGAGTTCTGGAAGGCCATGGGGGCTTGTGTACGATGTGGCAGCATGGATCACACGATCCAAACTGCACTCGACCAAGCCGATTCTCAGACCAGTCCAGTGGCAGCGGCTCCCTGACTTGCTTCCTATGTGGCAAGACTGAACACTACAAGTCGGACTGTCCTAAGCTACAAGGAGGACAAGGGAAGGGTCGTGGAGACACAGGCAAGTTGACCCAGAGTAGGCCGACCACAACACCAGGGGTGTATGAGCTGTCCCGGGGCGACGGTGCTTCTGGATCGTTTGATTCGATCTCTGGTAATTTCTAAATTTTTCTTTTTACATTCACATAGAAAATGCTTGGTCTGGAACCTAGAATGTCTAGGGGATTCTGATGGGGGTCTCTGAGAGTAACCCTCCTGATTGGTGGTGTGGAAACCCACGTACTTTTCGACACAGGGGCTACACATAGTATTGTGAGTCCGGGACTGGTCGGAAAGGGTCTGTTCTGTCTGGACGCCGGAGAAAATTTTGGGATAGTGAGGGCAGCCGGAGGGCAAGCCATGAACTCACTAGGTCTCATGTCAAAAATCCCAGTGTCAATTCAGGGAAAGGTATTCCCGGTGGATTTGGTCTGTGTCCACCTAGAGAATCACGAAGTGATCATAGGTATGGACTGGTTGGGAAAGTATCAGGCCACTCTCGATTGCCATAGAGGCGTGTGCAATTGGAGACTGGGCTTCATCCGATCCAGTACCAATGTCTGTGTCCTGCTCAAGAAAGTAGTGGTTTCAGCAGTTTGAGCTATTCGGATGCTGGAACAGGGTCCTTTTTGGCTACAATTACAACTACATTAGCTGGCAGTTCTGTCTGTCTGAAAGACCTTTCAGAGAATTCATTGGTGTCGAAGTTCCTAGATGTGTTCCAGGTGCCACAGGGTGTCCCCCCTGATAGGTCAGATCAATTTACGATTGAACTAGAGCCAGGGACAGGTCCGCTGTCCAAGAGTCCGTATCGATGGCTCCGGCCGAGATGGCCGACCTAAATAAGCAATTGGAAGAATTGCTTGACAAGGGGTTCATACAGCCAAGTAGCTCCCCTTGGGTGCACCAGTCCTCTTTGTGAAAAAGAAGGATGGTAGCATGCGTCTGAGCATCGACTATAGAGGGTTGAACAGGGTAACTGTGAAGAACAAGTACCCGTTGCCCAGGATAGACGAGCTGTTGGATCAACTCAAAGGAGCCAAGTGGTTTTACAAGATCGATTTAGCCTCAGGGTATCATCAGATTCCTATAGAGCCAAATGATATTAGGAAGACGACATTTAGGACCAGGTACGGTCATTACGAGTTCATAATGATGTCGTTCGTTCTGACCAATGCACCTGCTGCATTCATGAAAATGATGAACAGCGTGTTCCGGGATTTCTTGGATGAATCTGTGATCATCTTCATTGATGATATCCTAATTTATTCCAAGGATGAGGAATCTCATAGGAAACACTTGAGAGCCGTGCTGGAACGATTACGAGAACACAAACTGTATACTAAACTCAGTAAATGCAGTTTTTGGCATAAGAGTATTGGGTTCCTCGGCCATATTGTTTCCGACCAGGGCATCTCGGTGGATCCAGAGAAGATCAGGGCAATCGTTCATGGGGCTGGGCTGGCAGGTTACTATAGAAAGTTTATGAAAGGATTCGCAAGCTTGGCTCAGCCTATGATGCGGTTGACTGGGAAGGACGTTAAGTTCACATGGGCTGAAGAGTGTTAGGGATGTTTCTCCGCACTCAAGGACATGCTGACTAGCGCACCGGTCCTGGTTCTTCTGGAGGCCGATCAACCATATGTGGTTTATACGGACGCATCCATCACTGGACTAGGTTGCGTGTTGACCCAGCATGGGAAGGTCATCGCCTATGCGTCCAGGCAGTTGAGAAACATGAGGGAAACTACCCCACCCATGATCTCGAAATGGCTGCGGTAGTATTCGCCTTAAAGATTTGGCGATCATACTTGTATGCCGCCAATGTTCAGATACTTACGGACCATTAAAGTCTGAAGTATATTTTCACCCAGCCTGAGTTAAACTTAAGGCAGAGGAGGTGGATGGATTTCGTAGCTGACTACGATTTGGTCGTCACCTATTATCCGGGAAAGGCTAATCTGGTAGCAGACGCTTTGAGCCGGAAGAGGGCTGATGTATCGGCCGAAATGGAGGCGGACGACCTAGACGGTATGGTCCGTGATCTGCGGCTAAATGCGCTGACCATGGCGACCAAGCTTGGGGGTTGGAGGCGGTTAACCAAGCTGACCTACTTACTCGAATTCGGTTAGCCCAAGGTCAGGACGAGAACCTCCAGAAGGTTGCTCAAAACGACAGGACGGAGTACCAGACTGCAAAGGACGGTACAATCCTAGTCAATGGTCGGATCAGTGTTCCTAATAATAGAAGTCTTAAGGAAGAGATTATGAGTGAAGCTCACAAGTCCCGATTCTCGGTCCATCCCGGTGCTACCAAGATGTATCAGAATCTTTAAAAGTTCTATCATTGGATCCGTATGAAGGCAGATGTTGCAGATTGGCTGGCTAAGTGTTCCACTTGCCAACTCATTAAAGCGGAACATCAAGTGCCTCGTGGCTTACTACAAAGCTTGCCTATTCTGGAATGAAAATGGGACCACATCACAATGGATTTTGTGACTGGCTTCCCTACCACCCGGAGTAAGAAAGATGCGGTTTGGGCTGTGGTGGATCGCCTAACCAAATCAGCGCACTTTCTGGCCATCAGGAAGATGGATGGGGTGGATCAGATTGTACGTAAGTCCATAGACGAAATCGTCCTACTGCATAGTGTTCCGGATAGCATTGTATCGGATAGGGACCCAAGATTCACATCTCAATTCTGGAAAGCTTTTCAAAAGGCTTTAGGAACTAGAGTGAACATGAGTACTGCCTATCACCCACAAACGGATGGACAATCTGAACGGATGATCCAAACACTGGAAGATATGTTGCGAGCTTGTGTCTTGGACTGGGGTGATTCCTGGGAAAAACACTTACCCTTAGTGGAATTTGCTTACAACAATAGCTTCCATAGGAGCATTGGCATGTCGCCATACGAAGCTCTGTATGCGGCCGTGCAGGACCCTGTTATGCTGGACCCAAGGGGGGGAGCGTAGCATGATTGGTCCTGAGATAGTCGAAGAAACAACTGAAAAGATAAAATTCTTGAAGGAAAAGATGAGGAGGCGCAAGATCGAGCCAAGAACTACGCAGACAAAAGGAGAAAAGATCTGGAGACCGCGGTCGATGATTGGTATACCTCAAGATGATAACCTTCAAGGGACAGGTAAGGATTTCTGGGAGAAGGAAACTCGACCCAAGATACCTAGGTCCGTTCAGGATCATCGAACGGGTTGGTAAAGTGGCATACAAGTTGGAATTACAAACAGCAATGGATGCATTCCACAACGTGTTCCATGTCTCACAACTCAGGAAATGTCTAACGGATCAAGATGTCATTGTGCCAGAAATTTATTCTGATCTGGGTACGAACTTAACCTTAGAAACAAGGCCAGTTCGAATCTTAGATATGATGGAAAAAGCAATGAGAAAGAAAAAAATCCAGATGGTCAAGGTCGTCTGGGATTGTAGTGGACATGAGCAAATCACTTGGGAGACCGAGGCCAGAATGAAAGCCGACTACCCGGAGTGGTTCAATCAGTTCATGGACGAGAATGCAATTGGTTCGGATCCGAGGATGAATCCCTTGCAAGTGGGGGAGACTTGTCGCATCCCCGATCCTAAATAGGATCGTTAGGACGGCCATGGATCGATGAAACGTACCAGCCAGTCTTAGGACATAAAGGCAAGCGTTCCATGGCCAAGAAAGAAGGTGAGGACGTAAGGAAACGTAGACTTAACCTTATAAGAGCAAAGAGACAGCTAAGACGAGTGAGACGGTAGCTGGACGAGATGGTGAAGTAGCTAGACCAGCTTAACGAAGCTAGGTTGAGTTCACTCCAGATCAGCCATTACTAAGTCAGCTCCACTAGCTGTACTACTAGCTCACTCAGCTGAGGCAGCTGGCAGTCAGCTCATCTCAGCTAGACGGACTGTTCGGGTTTTAGGCCGATGGTCCGGGTTTGGGTCAGTGGCGGGTTGGGAGGTCCGGCCATGAGGCCAAGGGCTGTTGGGTCTTTGGACAAAGCCGTGGGCTAAGTCCACGAGGCTTGGGGCGTGGGTTGGGCTTATGACCGACCCCAAACCCAATCAGAAAGGGCGAAGGGATGCAAGTGGCTGAAAGGGCACAACCCTTGGCCGATGGTGCCCATTCGCTAGCAAGTCGTGCCTGTTCGTGGGGCAAGACTTACCCCCTCGTTTTCTATAAATATGGGGGCTCTCCTGTCGATTTCATTATCCAATTACAGAGTAAAATACTCAGAGAAAAACGTAGCGAGAAAGAAAGAGAGAAAGAGAGAGTTCCGGCCAAGAGAAAGGCCGAGTGTGGTGGTGTTGTGTTCCGGCGCCTCTGATCGTTTGGGAACTAACTCCGGTCAAGAATGGGAGATCAAGACAAGGAGACGAGCATGGAGAACCTTGACGTGGTTCACAAGGTATGTGATGGGCCGTGGCTCCATCAGACCGAATGGACGGTCCATGCGACCGCACCGCGGCTCTGCTCGGTTCCTAAGTCCCATCCGGCTCTCCTTATCTGTTTCAATTCGTTTCTCTTCTCTTCTCTCTGGTTTAACACGAAAGGTTGTGTTGGTTGAGTCCAAGGGACACGTCCCTAGGCTTTGGCCAAACATAATCAAACCGCTAGCCTAGACAAGGGTCGGTTAGACGGACGATCCGATCGCACCAAGAATGGGCGGTTAGGACGAACGGTTGGGAATGACCCGAAGGGCATGAGTTGCCAAGAGTCATGAGTTACGAAAGGTTGTGAGTTGCCAAAGGGTGTTAGTGACCAAAAGGTACGAGATACCAAAGGTTACGAACATCAAAAGGTACAAGGACCAAGAGGTACGAATGGCCAGAGGGTGCATGTTCCAAACGGTGTCTTTCGGGACAGGTTATGACCGATCCTTATGGATCAGCCTATGGCTTGTTAAGTAAGACAAGGTCACGGTTTGTCTAAGCCAAGGAGAGTCGCAAGGTCTGACCGGTTGCTAAGCCTTCCGAATTAGGCTTGAGGCTTACTCGGCCGATTGGATCCAGGCCTAAGGCCGGATCAGGTAAGGGAGTCCGTTGGGCCATTGAGCCGGACTTCATTGGCCGGTCGCACTTAGCTTCTATCCGGTTAGAGGGATTGGTCTTTGGGGACGATCCGGATCTGTTGGTGTGTTCTGCTTATATATTCTTGACTATCTATCTGATTCTATGTCAAGGGGTGGTTGGTGTGGGAACCAAAATTTGCACTGTCGATTTCCGTTTAAATAAGGTAACTAGAAAACCCTAATTTCCCAGAGGACCCTGATATCTGCTAATTAGCACACGTCAAGCAATCAGAACACGAGAATAACAACGTTAAAGTATAAGAAATCGAAAAAGAGAACAAAGAAGATCTTATTCCAATTTGCGTATGAGCTTTTACAACAAGGTATAAGCCTGGGCCCGAGAGCTGTCGGCGAGATTCCTAGTTCTAGCACCCCAAGACGGCTAAACCTAATTTAGTCGCTGCTCGAAATAACAAAAACGGAAAATTGCCTAAATTGCTCTAAGTGCTAAGTTTGCTCTGAAAAAGTTCTCCCCCATGCTCCTCGCCTAGGACTCCTTATATACTAGCTCCAAGGTCGGTTTACGCTTTTACTCTTCTGCCCTTAAGCCGTCATAGCATAAAAATGGAGATATTCCATTTTTCCCGATCTTCACAATTATCTTCAAAACTTCCGTATTTATCCGCGGAAACTTGACATTTAGGTCCCTTTGGGCCGTCTTCCGACTCGACGCGTTTACTACGATATCTTTTTGATAAAGAACGAACTTTCCGCGGTTCTAATCCGCGAAGTTTGATCGATGAGTTTCGATAGCGGTAAACATGGACTGAGCTTGCTACGGTCTTCGGGAGATAGCATTCGAAGGTTTGACGAGAATGCATGGATTCATGTCTGTCGATGTTCGGAAGAGTTCAATCGCTACACAGCGACCGAACTTCGGCTCGAGCCCGGTCGCTACATAGCGACCGAGAGGGACGAGCACTCGGTCGCTACGTAGCGACCGAGCGGGACGATTGCTCGGTCGCTACGTAGCGACCGAGCTTTGGCTTGAGCTCGGTCGCTACATGGCGACCGAGTGGGTCGGACATTCGGTCGCTATGTAGCGGCGGATATCAGCCCGGACTTGGTTGCTATGTAGCGACCGGACGGCGTGTATGCGCGGTAATTACACAACGACCGAGCTTGGTTTGTCTGATTTGAATCTTCTAGGATACTTCTTCGTAAAAACTTCATATTGGTTATTCTTTTACGAAAGCTATATCCTTGTTTTTACTATCTCTTTCGGAAATACGATCTCCGAGGATTTTCGGGTGGTAATTCCGTCGTGACCGTTTTTGACCCCAACAGTTGGTTGAATGACTTAGGATACGGTAGATAGGTTCATATTTTTATGATTATGTGGCTGAGGTTTATCTATGTTCTAGGGACCAAGCCAAGCATTGTAGAATCAATCTGTTCTATTCTAGGTTATGATTAATGTTTATCTAGTTGTGGTTTCAGGAACTAAGGATGGTTCTGGTCAAGCGAAGGAGCCGTGAAGGCTCGGTCAGTGAGAGGCTGTGTAACTTGTGGTTAGATGATGCTAGGGATGAACTAGTGATTGTCTATGAAACTGTTAAGAAGTTGTGTATTGGATCTCATGTTTCTAAGTAATACAAAGTTAACACATTATTATTCCGCTGTGAAATCTGTTCCAATGTTTATGAACCTCATATTCGAATATGACTTAGTAAATTTAAGACTTAAAATGAATCAAACAAGCAAGGAAATTAATAAGTAAGCCTGCGGACTCCATCTGGTCGAGAGGCCAGGGTTCGGGTCTTACATCCGTGGCTGTCCGTGTGTGTCCGTGTGTGTCCGTCAGCACACATAGGACGTCCGTGGCTGTCCATCAGTACACATATCAGCACGCTGGTCCTTGGACTCAGCACGCTGGCCCTTGGACTCAGCACGCTGGCCCTTCCCGTGGACTGTTCGGGCGATTTTGGCCCACGTGGGCTGTCTGTTCAGTACACACAGGACTTCCGTGGGTGTCCGTCAGCACACACAGGGCGTCCGTGTGTGTCCGTCAGCAACACAGGACGTCTGTGGCTGTCCGTGTGTGTCCGTCAGCACACATAGGACGTCCGTGGCTTTCCATCAGTACACATATCAGCACGTTGCTCCTTGGACTCAGCACCCTGACCCTTCTCGTGGACTGTTCAGTTGATTTTGGCCCACGTGGGCTGTCTGTTCAGTACACACAGGACGTCTGTGGGTATCCGCCAGCACACAGAGGACGTCTGTGACTGTCCGTGTGTGTCCATCAGCACACATAGGAGTTCCGTTGCTGTCCATCAGTACACATATCAGCACATTTGTCCTTGGACTCAGCACGCTGACCCTTCCCGTGGACTGTTTGGGTGATTTTTGCCCACGTGGGGTGTCCGCCAGCACACACAGGACGTCTGTGGCTGTCCGTCAGCACACACAGGACGTCCGTGGCTGTCCGTGTGTGTCCGTGTGTGTCCGTCAGCACACACAGGACGTCTGTGGCTGTCCATCAGAACACATATCAGCACGTTGGTCCTTGGACTCAGCACGCTGACCCTTCTCGTGGACTGTTCGGGTGATTTTGGCCCACATGGGCTGTCTGTTCAGTACACGCAGGACGTCCGTGGGTGTCTTTCAGCACACACAGGACGTTTGTGGGTGTCCGTTAGCACACACAGGACGTCCGTAGCTGTCCGTGTGTGTCCGTCAGCACACACAGGACGTCCATGGCTGTCCATCAGTACACATATCAGCACGCTGGTCCTTGGACTCAGCACGCTGGCCCTTCCCGTGGACTGTTCGGGTGATTTTGGCACACATGGGCTATCTGTTCAGTACACACAGGACGTCCGTGGGTGTCTATCAGCACACACAGGACGTCCTTGGGTGTCCGTCAGCACACGCAGGACGCCTGTTGTAATAACCCTCACGAGCTAATAAATTTTTGGTCGAGAAAAATCCCGCTCGACCAGTTTTTAGGTTGTTCGAGCACGATAAATAAAAATAAAAATCGACCCGGTAGATTAATTTCTCGATGGGCCTCTCTTGAGGTCGAAAGACCTTCACTTGATAGCTTGGCCGAGTTAAATATTTTGGTCGAATTTTTATCAAGCTGGACGAGACTTTCCTAGAATAAGACGAGACACAAAGACAAGGAATATTTGGTTGAAAATTATTGAAAATTATCAACCAACTGCTACAATTAATTTTGGACCAGACTCATGTCTTCCACCAGCCTGCTTGCTCAGTCTTTAATCACATGACTTGCACCTGCCTTGTTGGGGTCAAAATCGGTCACGACGGAATCAATGCCTGAAAATCCATAAAAATCAGCATGAACGTTTTTACGAAAAAGTAATCTTCGTAAAGATATCTTTACAAAGAGCCTTGCGGCAAAATCTTGTTCACATCTCAATTGAACCACTAAATACCGATTGTCCGAAGGAAACATACATGTATCCAATTCGGCCCAAACAAGCTCGAGTACGGACAAGCCAAGCTCGATCGATACGCGGCGACCAACATGCACACAGCTCGGTCGCTACGTAGCGACTGAGCGTCCTTCCCGCTCAGTCGCTACGTAGCGACCGAGCTCGAGCCAAGCTCGGTCGCTACGTACCGACCGAGTGTCCGTCCCGCTCTGTCGCTACGTAGCGACCGAGTGTCCGTCCCGCTCGGTCGCTACGTAGCGACCAAGCATCCATCCCGCTCGGTCGCCATGTAGCGACCGAGCTCAGCCAAGCTCGGTCGCTACATAGCGACCGAGCATCCATCCCGCTTGGTCGCTACGTAGCGACCGAGCTCAGCCAAGCTCGGTCACTACGTAACGACCGAGCATGCGTTCTGTTCGGTCGTTACGTAGCGACCGAACTCTTCCGAAACGTCGATACGACACCAGTTCATGCATTCTTGTCTATCCTACGATGCTATCTCCCGAAGACCGTAGCGAAGTCAGTTCATGTATTCCGACCATTCTAAGACATCAATCAAACTTTTCGGTAAAACTGCGGAAAGTTCGTTCTTTATCGAAAGAAGTCGTAATAAAAGTTTCGAGTCGGAAGACGGCCCAAAGGGACCTAAGACACGACTCGAGGCCCAACTTACGATTTCTTAACCAAAAGCCCATAAACTGTATGACGGTTTACGCTTGGCGCGCAAGGAAGGATAAATGTCAAGTTTCCGCAGATAAATACGAAATTTTGAGGATAATTACGAAGATCGGAAAAATGGAATATTTCCATTTTATGCTATGACGGCTTAAGGGCAGAAGAGTAAAAGCGTAAACCGACCTTTGAGCTAGTATATAAGGAGTCCTAGGCGAGAGGCATGAGAGAACTTTTAAGACTTGGAATTCTCTGCACTTAGAAACTTTAGGCTTTATTCTCGACAAGTTCGGTTTCTATGTATGGCACTCAATTACTAGGCGAACTCGCTCAGGCAGTTCGATCTCTTGTCCAGCTCTATCAATTGAACTACGTTCGGCTTGATCCTCGAAAGGGGTACGTAGGCAGCCTTTAACAAGGTTCAGTCAGAAATCAATCAAAAAGCTTTTCTGTATGTTTTTCGTCTTTTGTTACCTAGCTGCGACTCAACTAGGTTTCAGCTATTAGGCCGCTAGAACTAAGTAACTCGCTGACAGCCTTTGCGGCCAAAGCTTTTATGATCTCTTGTAATGATCGCAACGCTCTTACGCGGACTCGAAATAAGATCTACTGTTTTCTCTAAACTCGTTTGTTATCTTTTCATGATTTCCGCATATATTTGGTCACTTGTCGTTGGCTCTTGCAGAGATCCGGGACCTCTGGGAAATTAGGGTTTTCCTAGTTTCCTTATTTAAACGGAAATCGACAGTGCAAATTTTGGTTCCCACAGTTTGGCGCTAGAAGGAGGGGGGTACGGATTACTCTAACTCATAGCCGCAAAACGCTTGATCAAACCAATGTCTGGAGATACGAAAGACAAAATCGCAGTTCGCAACAATGCTAGTAGGACAACCCCAGCCGGCACTGCGCCTATGGCCAACGTTTACACAAACGCCATAGTGCCTAAAAGAAAATCGAAAAAACCTATACGCGATTTTTCGCCAACAGGAAGCGCAATGAAACGAGCTCGCGATTTCTCTTTCTGAACATAAAGGAAAACGATAAATCTTATCAAACCCTGTAAGTTTGGCTCATTACCGAACAACAGAAATCTCAATGCGTAAGGGTTTTACCAAAACACGTTTTCCGAAAACATTTTGCAAAAGTAAAACTTGTTCTCCCAAAAAAAACCGCTGAAAAACCCCTAGGTTAATCGCGGAAAAAGGAAACGCAACGAATCGATTACACAGTTCGGTCGCTACGTAGCGACCGAGCACGCACACTGCTCGGTTACTACGTAGCGACCGAGCATGCACACTGCTCGGTCGCTACATAGCGACCGAGCACGCACACCGCTCGGTCGCTGCGTAGCGACCGAGAACGCACACCGCTCGGTCGCTACATAGCGACCGAGCACGCACTGCTTGGTCGCTGTGTAGTGACCGAGCACGCACACCGCTCGGTCGCTGCGTAGAGCGACCGAGCACGCACACTGCTCGGTCGCTGCGTAGCGACCGAGCACGCACACCGCTCGGTCGATGCGTAGCGACCGAGCACGCACACCGCGCGGTTGCTACGTAGCGACCGAGCACGCACTGCTCGGTCGCTACGTAGCGACCGAGCACGCACACTGCTCAGTCGCTATGTAGCGACCGAGCACGCACACTGCTCGGTCGCTACGTAGCGACCCGAGCACGCACACCGGTCGGTCGCTACGTAGCGACCGAGCTCAAGCAAACTCTCCACTCGCTACGTAGCGACCGGTAAGGCCTCAGAAAGGTCCTCCTTTGGGTTCTGTTTTGAATCATCGTCGAAACGCTTTTCGTTTCGTCTCAATCAAAGTTTCCATTGAGATTTTACGACGAAAACAATTAGGACTCTTCTTGGCTCGCTTTCACTCGCTATGTAGCGACCTGTCTGACCTTCAATCGCTACGTAGCGACCGGTAAGGCCTCAGAATGGTCCTCCTTTGGGTTCTGTTTTGAATCCTCGTCGAAAAGCTTTTGGTTTCGTCTCAATCGGAGTTTCCATTGAGAATCTACGACGAGAACAAGTAGGAGTCTTCTTGGCTCGCTTCCACTCGCTACGTAGCGACCTGTCTGACCTTCACTCGCTACGTAGCGACCGGTAAGGCCTCGAAAAAGGTCCTCCTTTAGGTTCGGTTTTCAACCCTCGTCGAAACGCTTTTTTGTTTCGTCTCAGTCGGAGTTTCCATTGAGATTTTACGACGAAAACAAGTAGGACTCTTCTTGGCTCGCTTCCACTCGCTACGTAGCGACCGAGCAGACCTTCACGCGCTACGTAGCGACCGGTAAGGCCTCAAAAAAGTTCCTCCTTTGTGTTCTCTTTTGAATCCCGATCAAAACGCTTTTGTTTCGTCTCAATCGGAGTTTCCGTCGAGATTTTACGAAAAAACAAGTAAGACTCGTCTAAACTCCTTCGCTTGCTTCTACTCGCCCTTACCTCCAGCTTTGTATTCTACTTCAAATCTCGATCGAAACGTCTCTTGTTTCTATCGGAGTTACCATTGAAACTTTACGATTAAAAAAAAACCCCGCAAAGACTTGTTTTCTCGTATGGATTCAGATTAATCGTATAAAACGGCAACGGTTAACTTAACATCTTAGCCGCCTTAACTATACGATTACGTTGACCCTTTTTACAAAAATCGACGTCTTATCTAAGGAGAAGATAACAGTCATGTTCGGAAGATGAATGTTAAGTTTCAAAGGATAAACACCAATATCGGAAATGGCGAACATACACGAGAAGAGGAAACGGAAATGAGCAAGCAAAACTGAGAAGAGACAAAACTGCATCTTCGAGAGAAGTAAGGTATTTCCGACTTGAAATTTTTGAAATCAGACTTGGAATTTTCGTAGGAAATTACTTTGAGGCTGCCATAGAACTTTAGGGAACGTAAAACCTAGGCGGATAGTCTAGCGAACTAAGTTTTAAGCAATTTTTCCTGTCTCGATATATTGTTCCATAATTGTTCATCCAGATCTTGCAAACCGATCTAAACTCTCCGAAAGTTGAGAAACGATCGCCACGCATATCAAGCTCGCTTCCTAAAGAGAGAAAAAGTTAGAGACATGAACGTCTTAAAACCGAATCGTTTCTGGCAATTTCCTCGGAACCGACATATTCCAAGTCGTCAACGTGGAAACACATCACAGTCCAAGCGTCGTCTATAAATCGTCCCGAATTATCGATCATTCCAAACCTCAGAATAAGAAACGTACACATCCATTCAAAGTATTGGTTCAACCGTTTTCTTTCGTAAAAAAAAGGGAATAGGTACGTATACTATACTCGTATACTCCCAAAACTTCAAAAAAGACTGCAAATCGTCAAGAATAGGCAAACGACAATCTAATATTCGTCTAAACGCTAGCAACATATCCAGACGATCATGAACATAAATCTCAAAGACTATACATCATTTCTTGTCGCAATCATGCGTACAGAAAACCTGTACCAATATCAAACTGAAACTCGACGATTAGCCAAAGTATTGAAGCCCTTTCCGGCTTTAGAAAGCCAGTTTCGTTTAAAATTTTCTATGAGAAAATCACCAAAGCATTTTTTTTGGTTTCTGTTGAACCAAGCAAGTCACAGAAAAGCATCAAAAACATTTTCGAGGAAGAAAACTCGAGAATAGATGTAGCATCATACACGTTAAAGGGAGCACTTTCCTCCCTATGGTTAGCTAGATCCACCTCTGGTTGAGCAATTCGTTCAAAAAACGAATGTGTCATGAGAATCCTCTCAAAAAACCTATGAAAGATGTTCTGTGACTAGATCGTATTGAAATAAACTTCGGTAACACTCCATGAGTAACTCCAAGCAACTTTCGCCTAAGACCAAAATCACAGCAGAAACGTTTCTCGTAAAACCCGCAGAAACAATAATACTTTGACATATGTATACATATCATTGATGTACAACCTTCGTAAAACCGGTTATATGATATGATAAATTATCGTATAGCCCAAAGTCAAAAATCATATGATAAATTCTTCGTAACGAAACTAAGTCAAACGGTTAACACAAAATCTAAACTTTTCGAAAATTGACCAAGTTCAATATGCTCCACAATTCACTTTAAGCCTGCAACGTTTTAACCATAATACGCGGCATGTAAGAAAAAATTCATAACAAAGCTTCTAGAGCTATACGAAACATCCTAAAAAATGCACGAAGTAGATCTCGGAAGGCCAACACTTCACAAAGCACTATGAAGGAAAACGCTTGTTCCCATGGACAAATTTACACGACACCTCAGTCATAATTCCTCGATCGCAAATAAAACTATTAGCATCCGAACAGGAACAACAATTTTGGCTGCGAACATTAGTAGTCAAACCAGAATGTTTCTCAAACGCAGGGCTAAGACTAAACCCTCGCAACATCGTCATATATCTTCAAAGCCCGCGAACATTTCAAGCACGAAACGTGGCATACGAAAGAATAACAAATCTTCAGCATCGCGAGACGTCGCAGACGCCTGAAGATTAGTTCTTCGACGAAATTTCCTTCTTCGATAAAACACCTTCATGGAAGACCAGACAATCATACGCACTAACTTTTTTTTTAAAACATATTCTTCGCGAAGACTCAAAATGGTAATTTTTACCATTAAGTTTGTTGCTGATCACAACAAACTCTTAACGTCCTAAACAGACTTAGCCATCTCGTAGAGATGACTCTCTTACATCCGACACAAGAATAATAGCGCTATAAAAAAATCTGAAATTTTGGTCCAGCACTTTCGGTCTCCGGAGAGATGATCGATTCGTATCAAACAAGTCGTATAAGCCAATAACCAATCGCGGACTTTAAATCGATACGAATCATGAAGAAATCGCAACAGGAAAAACGATAGCCAGCTAGTCACCGCACAATCCTTAAACCGAAAGTAAACCTAAGTCTTGCCCTAAACCCAGTGCACTGGTCTCTAACATCTCTAGGCATAGTATCAAACACCCTGATACGAGATCCCAAAATTTGTCTCTTTGCCAATATTCGAGAATCTTCAGAAATCCCGCAAGTTTACACACTGCAGAAAACTCTCGAAACAGATTACGGATATAGCAGTTCACACAGAGTTAGATTACGAGATGACAACTCGTAGTCTTCCTTCTACACCCATACAAAATGCCATCGGCAGCAACACTCCTGATAACCGCTACATAAAAACTAGACCGTAAAGGTCTCGCTGGAAAACTAGTCATAAAAACCCTAACTCCAAGACGAACTACGAAAGGCTTGATCCCTTCAACAAGGGTACGTAGGCAGCCGTCATAAGGCGCAGCCCCAATCTTATCGCGTTCTACTTTTAGAAAAGCGAGAAGGCCATTTACCACTGACCTTGTCAACCATTAATTCCGCCAAACTCACCTTACTTGCCTAACTTGCCAGCCCCACTCGCTTTTTTTATTGTATAAAAAAATACTTCGAATTTGAATCTGATTTTTTGCATGCTTCATAAGAATGGTTAAAGCTATTTTCTGGTAAATTTTCATGATTTTCTATTGTTCTAACCATGTCTTTTGCATGCTACAAAGTTTGTGGTTTCGTGGTCTAAAGGGATGTCTACATCAACTTTTGATCAACACTTGACATCCTAAACTCTTTGTTGACATAATTTTGATGTTTCCTTTCAGAAAACTTTCTTCAAAAATATTAATTTTTGAATTTTTGGCTTCTCGGGTGATTTTGGCTGTCCGTGGGTGATTTTGGCCCACGTGGGCTGTCTGTTCTGTACACACATGACGTCTGTGTGTATCCGTCAGCACACACAAGACGTCTGTGGTGTCTGTGTGTGTCCGTGTGTGTCCATCAGCACTCACAGAATGTCCGTGGCTGTCCATCAGTACACATATCAGGACGCTGGCCCTTCCCGCGGACTGTTTGGGTGATTTTGGCCCACGTGGGCTGTCTGTTCAGTACACACAGGAAGTCCGTGGGTGTCCGCCAGCACACACAGGACGTCCGTGGCCGTCCGTCAGCACACACAGGACGTCTGTGGCTGTCCGCGTGTGTTCGTGTGTGTCCGTCAGCACACACAGGACATCCGTGGCTGTCCATCAGTACACCTATCAGCACGCTGGTCCTTGGACTCAGCACGCTGGCCCATCCCGTGGACTGTTCGGGTGATTTTTGCCCACGTGGGCTGTCTGTTCAGTACATACAGGACGTCCGTGGGTGTCTGTCAGCAAACACAGGACGTCCGTGGGTGTCCGTCAGCACACACAGGACGGCTGTGGCTGTTCGTGTGTGTCCGTGTGTGTCTGTGGGTGTCCGTCAGCACACACAGAACGTCCGTGGCAGTCCGTGTGTGTCAATCAGCACACACAGGACGTCCGTGGCTGTCTATCAGTACACATATCAGCACGTTGGTCCTTGGACTCAGCACGCTGACCCTTCCTGTGGACTGTTCGGGTGATTTTGGCCCACATGGGCTGTCTGTTCAGTACACACAGAACGTCCGTGCGTGTCCGCCAGCACACATAGGATGTCCGTGTGTGTCCGTCAGCACACACAAGACGTTTGTGGCTGTCCATCAGTACACCTATCAGTACGCTGGTCCTTGGACTCAGCACGCTGGCACATCCCGTGGACTGTTCGGGTGATTTTGGCCCACGTGGGCAGTCTATTCAGTACACAAAGGACGTCTGTGGGTGTCCGTCAGGACACACAGGACGTCCTTGGGTGTCCGTGTGTGTATGTGGGTGTCCGTAAGCACATACAGGACGTCCGTGGCTGTCCATGTGTGTCCGTGTGTGTTCGTCAGCACACACAGGACGTCCGTGGCTGTCCATCAGTACACATATCAGCACGTTGGTCCTTGGACTCAGCACGCTGACCTTTCCCGTGGACTGTTCGGGTGATTTTGGCCCACGTGGGCTGTCTGTTGAGTACACACAGGACGTCCGTGCTTGTCCGCCAGCACACACAGGACGTCCGTGTGTGTCCGTGTCTGTCCGTCAGCACACACAAGACGTCTGTGGGTGTCCATCAGTACACATATCAGTACACTGGTCATTGGACTCAGTACGCTGGCCAATCCCGTGGACTGTTCGGGTGATTTTAGCCCACGTGGGCTGTCTGTTCAGTACACACAGGACGTCCGTGGTTGTCCGTCAGTACACATAGGACGTCCATGGGTGTCCGTCAGAACACACAGGACGTCCGTGGCTGTCTGTGGCTGTCTGTGTGTGTCCATCAGCACACACAGGACATCCGTGGTTGTCCATCAGTACACATATCAGCACGTTGGTCCATGGACCCAGCACGCTGACCCTTCCCTAGGACTGTTCGGGTGATTTGTGCCCACGTGGGCTGTCTGTTCAGTACACACAGGACGTTCGTGGGTGGCCGCCAGCACACACAGGACGTCCGTGGCTGTCTGTGTGTGTCCGTGTGTGTCCTTGTGTGTCCGTGTGTGTCCGTGAGCACATACAGGACGTCCGTGGCTGTCCATCAGTACACATATCAGCACGTTGGTCCTTGGACTCAGCACGCTAACCCTTCTCGTGGACTGTTCGGGTGATTTTGGCCCACGTGGGCTGTCTGTTCAGTACACACAGGACGTCCGTGTGTATCCGTCAGCACACACAAGACGTCCGTGGTGTCTGTGTGTGTCCGTGTGTGTCCGTCAGCACTCACAGAATGTTCGTGGCTGTCCATCAGTACACATATCAGAACGCTGGCCCTTCCCGTGGACTGTGTGGGTGATTTTGGCCCACATGGGCTGTCTGTTCAGTACACACAGGAAGTACGTGGGAGTCCGCCAGCACACACAGGACGTTCGTGGCTGTCTGCGTGTGTCCGTGTGTGTCCGTCAGCACACACAGGACATCTGTGGCTGTCCATCAGTACACCTATCAGCACACTGGTCCTTGGACTCAGCACGCTGGCCCATCCCATGGACTGTTCGGGGGATTTTGGCCCAAGTGGGCTGTCTGTTCAGTACATACAGGACGTCCGTGGGTGTCTGTCAGCAAACACAGGACGTCCGTGGGTGTCCGTCATCACACACAGGACGTCTGTGGCTGTTCGTGTGTGTCCGTGTGTGTCTGTGGGTGTCCGTCAGCACACACAGAACGTCCGTGGCTGTCCGTGTGTGTCTGTCAGCACACACAGGACGTCTGTGGCTGTCTATCAGTACACATATCAGCACGTTGGTCCTTGGACTCAGCACGCTGACCCTTCCCGTGGACTGTTCGGGTGATTTTGGCCCACATGGGCCGTCTGTTCAGTACACACCGGACGTCCGTGCGTGTCCGTCAGCACACATAGGACGTCCGTGTGTGTCCGTCAGCACACACAAGACGTTCGTGGCTGTCCATCAGTACACCTATCAGTACGCTGGTCCTTGGACTCAGCACGCTGGCACATCCCGTGGACTGTTCGGGTGATTTTGGCCCACGTGGGCAGTCTATTCAGTACACAAAGGACGTCTGTGGGTGTCCATCAGCACACACAGGACGTCCGTGGGTGTCTGTGTGTGTCTGTGTGTGTCTGTGGGTGTCCGTAAGCACACAGGACGTCCATGGCTGTCCATGTGTGTCCGTGTGTGTCCGTCAGCACACACAGGATGTCTGTGGCTGTTCATCAGTACACATATCAGCACGTTGGTCCTTGGACTCAGCACGCTGACCCTTCCCGTGGACTGTTTGGGTGATTTTGGCCCACGTGGGCTGTCTGTTGAGTACACACAGGACGTCCGTGCTTGTCCGCCAGCACACACAGGACGTCCGTGTGTGTCCATGTCTGTCCGTCAGCACACACAAGACGTCTGTGGGTGTCCATTAGTACACATATCAGTACACTGGTCATTGGACTCAGCACGCTGGCCAATCCCGTGGACTGTTCGGGTGATTTTGACATCAGTACACACAGGATGTCTGTGGCTGTCCGTGGCTGTCTGTGTGTGTCCATCAGCACACACAGGACATCCGTGGCTGTCCATCTGTACACATATCAGCACGTTGGTCCATGGACCCAGCACGCTGACCCTTCCCTAGGACTGTTCGGGTGATTTGTGCCCACGTGGGCTGTCTGTTCAGTAAACACAGGACGTTCGTGGGTGTCCGCCAGCACACACAGGACGTCTGTGGCTGTCCGTGTGTGTCTGTGTGTGTCCGTGTGTGTCCGTCAGCACACACAGGAGGTCCATGGCTGTCCATCAGTACACATATCAGCACGTTGGTCCTTGGACTCAGCACGCTACTGTTCGGGTGATTTTGGCCCACGTGGGCTGTCTGTTCAGTACACACAGGACATTCGTGGGTGTTTGCCAGCACACACAGGACGTCCGTGGCTGTCTGTGTGTGTTCTTCAGCACACACAGGACGTCCGTGGCTGTCCATCAGTACACATATCAGCACATTGGTCCTTGGACTAAGCAGGCTGGCCCTTACCGGGGACTGTTCGGGTGATTTTGGCCAACGTGGGCTGTCTGTTCAGTACACACAGGACGTCCGTGGGTGTCCGCCAGCACACATAGAACGCCCATGGCTGTCCGAGCTGTCCGTGTGTGTTCATGTGTGTCCGTCAGCACACACAGGACGTCAGTGGCTGTCCATCAGTACACATATCAGCACGTTGGTCCTTGGACTCAGCACGCTAACCCTTCCCGTGGACTGTTTGGGTGATTTTAGCCCACGTGGGCCGTCTGTTCAGTACACACAGGACGTCTGTGGGTGTCCGTCAGCACACACAATACATATGTGGGTGTCCGTCAGCACACACAGGACTTCTGTGGCTGTCTGTGTGTGTCAGTTTGTTTCCGTGGGTGTCCGTCAGCACACACAGGACGTCCGTGGGTGTCTGTCTGCACACACAGGACGTTCGTGGCTGTCCGTGTGTATCCATCAGCACACACAGGACGTCCGTGGCTGTCCATCAGTACACATATCAGCACGTTGGTTCTTGGACTCAGCTCGCTGACCCTTCCCGTGGACTCTTCGGGTGATTTTGGCCCACGTGGGCTGTATGTTCAGTACACTCAGGACGTCTGTGGGTCTCCGCCAGCACACACAGGACGACCGTGGCTGTCCGTGTGTGTCCGTGTGTGTCTGTGTGTGTCTGTCAGAACACACAGGACGTCTGTGGCTGTCCATCAGTACACATATCAGCACGCTGGTCCCTGGCCTCAGCACGCTGGCCCTTCCCGTGGACTGTTCGGTTGATTTTGGCCCACGTGGGCTGTCTGTTCAGTACACACAGGACGTCTGTGGTTGTCTGTCAGCACACAAAGGACGTCCGTGTGTATCCGTCAGCACACACAGGACGTCCGTGGCTGTCCGTGTGTGTCTGTGTGTGTCCGTCAGTACACACAGGACTTCTGTGGCTGTCCATCAGTACACATATCAGCACGTTGGCCCTGGGACTCAGCATGCTGACCCTTCTCGTGGACTGTTCCGATGATTTTCGCCCACGTGGGCTGTCTGTTCAGTACACAAAGGACGTCCGTGGTTGTCCGTCAGCACACACAGGACGTCCGTGGGTGTCCGTCAGCACACACAGGATGTCCGTGGCTGTCAGTGTGTGTTCGTGTGTGTCCGTCAGAACACACAGGACGTCCGTGGCTGTCCATCAGTATACATATCAGCACGTTGGTCCTTGGACTCAGCATGCTGACCCTTCTCGTGGACTGTTCTGATGATTTTCGCCCACGTGGGCTGTCTGTTCAGTACACACAGGACGTCTGTGGGTGTCCGTCAGCACACACAGGACGTCTGTGGGTGTCCGTCAGCACACATAGAACGTCCGGGGCTGTCCATGTGTGTCTGTGTGTGTCCGTCAGCACACACAAGACGTCCGTGGCTGTCCATCAGGACACATATCAGCACGTTGGTCATTGGACTCAGCACGCTGACCCATCCCGTGGACTGTTCGGGTGATTTTGGCCCACGTGGGCTGTATGTTCAGTAGACACAGGACGTCCGTGGGTGTCCGCCAGCACACACAGGATGACCATGGCTGTCCGTGTGTGTCCGTGTGTGTCCGTCAGAACACACAAGACGTCTGTGGCTGTCCATCAGTACACATATCAGCACGCTGGCCCTTCCCGTGGACTGTTCGGGTGATTTTGGCCCACGTGGGCTGTCTGTTCAGTACACACATGAAGTCTGTGGTTGTCTGTCAGCACACACAGAACGTCTGTGGGTATCCGTCAGCACACACAGGAAGTCTGTGGCTGTCTGTGTGTTTGTGTGTGTCCGTCAGCACACACAGGACGTCCGTGGCTGTCTATCAGTACACATATCAGCACGTTGGTCCTTGGACTCAGCACGCTGACTCTTCCCGTGGACTGTTCGGGTGATTTTGGCCCACATGGGCTGTCTGTTCAGTACACACAGGACGTCCGTGCGTGTCCGCCAGCACACATAGGACGTCCGTGTGTGTCCGTCTGCACACACAAGACGTTCGTGGCTGTCCATCATTACACCTATCAGTACGCTGGTCCTTGGACTCAGCACGCTGGTCCTTGGACACTTCACGCTGGCACATCCCGTGGACTGTTCGGGTGATTTTGGCCCACGTGGGCAGTCTATTCAGTACACAAACGACGTCTGTGGGTGTCCGTCAGCACACACAGGACGTCCGTGGGTGTCCGTGGGTGTCTGTGTGTGTCTGTGGGTGTCCGTAAGCACACACAGGACGTCCGTGGCTGTCCATGTGTGTCCGTCAGCACACACAGGACGTCCGTGGCTGTCCATCAGTACACATATCAGCACTTTGGTCCGTGGACTCAGCACGCTGACCCTTCCCGTCGACTGTTCGGGTGATTTTGGCCCATGTGGGCTGTCTTTTCAGTACACACAGGACGTCCGTGGGTGTCCGCCAGCACACACAGGACGTCCGTGGCTGTCTGTGTGTGTCCATGTGTGTCAGTCAGCACACATAGGACATCCTTTGTCATGTCCCCGATCCTAGATAGGATCGGCCGGACGGGCCATGGTGCGGGAAGACGCACCAGTCAGGTCATTAGACCTTGAGACAAGCGTATCATGGCCCTGAATGAAGGTTAAGGGCATCAGTCAGCTGAGACTTAACCAGGATATGATGGAAACAAGGGTAAAGGAGCTGGGTGAGTGTTTAGGCAGCTGGACGAGTGTTGGTTTGAGTTCAATCAGCTCGGTTCAGCTGGTATTCAGTTCACCATGATCTGTCCAGCTCACAGGAGCTGGTGGACTAGCTCACTCAGCTGGGAACAGCTGGAGGTCAGCTCCATCCGGTGAACGGTGCGTTTTGGTTCGGATCAGTGTGGGCGAGTCCGGGACGGTTACTGGGCGAGCCGATGGTCCGGGTGCAGGACGGTTCGACCAAGTGGGTCTTAGGCTTGGGACAGGGAGTGGGCAAGCTTCCAGAGTGTGAGCTGAGGCTCAGTGATCGATTTGCCAAAGGAAGAAAAGGGGAGTAACCGCCAATGGGCGGTTATGGGGCGGTTATGGGACGATTTTGGGAAGAAGGGATGTGATTGGTTGGTAACTGTTCGCCCAGGCGGTTGGGGACAGTTTAAATCGTCTTCTCCCTCTCATTTCTGCCATTCTGGTCGATTTTTACTCAACTTGACACAGAGAGAAACACAGAGAAAATTCAAGAGAGAAAGAGAGACACAAACCTTGGATTGGCCGATTTGATCCAAGAGATTGCTCTTGAGTGTTCCTGGTGTGTTTGGGCGTGTGATCAAGAGAATGGATTTGAGACAGAAAGACAAGGAGAAGGCAAAGGAGAAAGAGAAGGAAGTCACCCCTGGAGACCGAACTCCTAAGGTGAGAGGTGTGGCCAAGAGTAACCGGACAAGGCCGCGGATGATGGCCGTGTGAGCCTGGCCGGTTTGGATCGATTGGCCACTCCTTACTCTGACTTCTTCTACTCTGTTTATTTATATATGTTGTGCTATGGATTGTTTTATGATGTACAGGGAAGGATCCATTGATCTTAAGGCCTTGGCCTGATCAAATTCCCATGAAAGTCCCTTGCTCTTGTGTGGGCTGTTCATGGCCGAGATCACTATGATCTGAGCCGATTCTTTTGAATCTGATTATGGGAATATTTTTCTTCTGAATTATCATGAGTTTTCATGAATTTTATTTGGTATTTGGATCTCTTTTTAGAGGGGTCAGATTTGACATTTTTGATGATTGTTCTTGATTAGATTGGATCCGACCATGCAATGTGATTGATTCTTGTTTTGTAATCTAACCTTGCGATTGTGTGTTTGTTTGTGTTGGATCCAGGACCAGAAATGGACCGTGGTAAGGGAAAAGCACCATGAGGACCGCGGCCATGGGAAGATGTGTGGTGATTGGGTTGATTCTGAAAATTGTGTGATTATAGTAGCCTATTGTGCAACTTGTGAACTTATGCGATTCTAGTGTGTATTCTATTTATTAGGATGATGAATGATGTATGAACCTTGGTTAATATCTATGAAATATCTATTTGCACTAGTTGTTGCTTGATTGTTTAAGTGTGAATGTTGGAACCTCCAAAACTCTGAAAAAGACTTAGAATTATTTAACACTTGAACTTGAATATGAAAGATGGAACTGGTTGTGTTGTTTAGTGAGGCCGCGGTCTGGTTGGATTGAGGAATCCAGGATCGGGTCTTACAAGTTGGTATCAGAGCATTCTTGATTCTAGGATTTGTTGGGTTATTGGTTCACCACACACTTGGCCGTTTGGACTCATGGTGAGATAGTTGGGTTCTAAGTAATCTTTTGTACTGATTAACTTAGGAGTGATTGAGGTTTGTGTGTTCAGTTTTGGACTAACCTTTTGTTTGTGTTGTATCTCCTAAGGGTACAAGAAGGTACAAATCTCGGAAAGGAAAG
The DNA here is from genome assembly GCF_020379485.1 of Brassica napus. Lineage (NCBI taxonomy): Eukaryota > Viridiplantae > Streptophyta > Magnoliopsida > Brassicales > Brassicaceae > Brassica > Brassica napus. The sequence continues at coordinate 36,687 of NW_026014853.1, forward strand.
GAGGCAACTGGAGTGTCTGGAGCAGTGGGGCAGGATGGTGCTGAACAGACCGGGGTGTTACCAGCTGGAACCATTCCAACCACGGTGCTACCCGCTCTGGTGGAGCAGGTGGACAATGCAACCGGACTTCCAGTGGGTCCAACTCTTCCTACTGAGGTTAATGAAACTAATGTGGACGAGCAGCAAGAGCAAGTCCATGGAGACGATACTGGGTCGTCCAATGTTGGTGCTGGGAGTGGCCAGAATGTTGATGCAAACAATGTTCGGGTCACAGGTGCCGAGGAGGTCATTGAGCCGACCATAAGGGGCTTGGTGGAGGCTATGCAGATCATGGGAGCTCAGATAGCCTCCTTGACACAGGCTTTCACACCATTGGTGAACTCGTCCGTGGGACAGGCTAATCCCCCGGTTCGGGTTGCTGCTGGAGTGGCTGATGTTGGTGCTGGCCGTGTGGCTGAGGTGATTGAGATAGACCCACCGGTCAGGCCAGTGCGTGGTATGGACTACCTGAAGGTGCTGGAGCATATCTCCAAGTTGGGAACCAAACACTTTGCTGGAAGTGTTGATCCTATGGAGGCGGACGAGTGGAGAACCAGGTTGGTTCGAAACTTCAAGTCCACACGATGTCCTGAGGATTACCAGAAGGACATAGCAGTACACTTCCTGGAGGGAGATGCACATAACTGGTGGTTAGCTTTGGACAAGCGTACCAATGGTACCATTGAGCACTTTGCTGACTTTGAGGTTGAGTTCAACCATAAGTACTTTCCTGCTGAGGCGTGGGATCGTTTGGAGTCCAAGTTCCTGGACTTGACTCAGGGACGGAGGACTGTTCGTGAGTATGAAGAAGAGTTCAACCGACTCAGGAGGTATGTGGGAAGAGAACTGGAGGATGAGAAGGTTCAAGTCCGAAGGTTCATCCGAGGCCTAAGGGTGGAACTTCGAACCTACTGTTCTGTTTGTAAGTTCCACACGGTTTCTGAGTTGGTTGAGAGGATGGCCTTGCTGGAGACCAACCTCACCGAGGAGGGTAAGCAGAAGATGAAGAGTGTGGTGGTATCCTCGGGTCAGAGTGGTGACAAGAAGAGGAAGAGGGACTCGACCGAGGAGGGTAAAACCTCAAGTGGTAGGTCAGAGTGCCCTAAGTGTGGACGATACCACGGTGGAGAGTGCTGGAAGGCCATGGGTGCCTGCACTCGATGTGGTAAGATGGATCACTCAGCCAAGGATTGTCCAAGTCCGTTGGGTGAGTCCAGGACCTGTCACCACTGCGGCCAGAAGGGCCACTACCGCAGGGACTGCCCTAAGCTGCAAGGCAACCAAAGTAAGGGACGTGGGGAGGCTAGCAGGCCAGTCCAGGGACGAGGCCAGACCTCAACACCTCGTGTGTATGAGCTATCCAAGGAGGTGGTTGGGACTCAGCCTTTCCAAGCGATCACTGGTAACATTCTAGACTACTACTTTTACAATTCCAGTAGAATTGCATGGTATGGAATCTAGGATGGATAGATATACTTTGATGGGTCTTGTGTAGGGACCTTAAGTATTGGTGGTGTGGAAACACACACATTATTTGATACTGGAGCTACACATAGTTTTGTGAGTCCAAGTATGATAGGAAAAGGTTTGTTCCAGTATGGAACATGGGATGGTCCTGAACGAGTGAGTGCGGCCGGAGGGCAAGTTATGAACTCACTCGGTCTGGTTAGGGACATCCCTGTGGTGATCTTGGATAGGCCGATGCCTATAGATCTGATTGTTGTCCCCCTCAAGCATCATGAAGTGATCTTGGGCATGGACTGGTTGGGAAAGTATCGGGCAACTCTAGATTGTCACCGGGGAAGGGTGCAACTTGAGAACGAGTTTGGACCCCCGATCAAGTACCAAGGAATCAAGCCAACCTCTTGTAGTTTGGTGGTTTCAGCAGTCCAAGTAGAACGGATGCTTGGAAATGGTTGTGAGGCCTTTTTGGCTACCATTTACACTGATGAGGTTGTAGGGGCCTGTGACCCAGAGGGTATACCGTTGGTTCGGGAATTTCAGGATGTGTTTGGGGCACTACAGGGCATTCCCCCTGATAGGGCTGACCCATTCATCATTGAATTGGAACCTGGAACGGCCCCATTATCAAAAAGTCCATATAGAATGGCACCAGCTGAGATGGCAGAGCTGAAGAAGCAACTTGAGGAGTTGCTTGAGAAGGGGTTCATACGCCCTAGTGTATCACCTTGGGGAGCACCAGTCCTATTTGTAAAGAAAAAGGATGGTAGCTTTAGGTTGTGCATTGATTATAGGGGTTTGAACAGGGTGACTGTGAAGAACAAGTACCCTTTACCCAGGATTGATGAGTTGTTAGATCAACTCCGTGGAGCCAAGTGGTTCTCCAAGATTGACCTGGCCTCTGGGTATCATCAGATCCCCATTGCACCAGATGATGTGAGAAAGACAGCGTTCCGGACCAGGTATGGCCACTATGAGTTTGTGGTTATGCCGTTCGGACTGACCAATGCACCTGCTGCATTCATGAAGATGATGAACGGCATCTTCAGGGAATACTTGGACGAGTTTGTGATCATCTTCATTGATGATATACTCGTGTATTCCAAGACAAAGGAGGACCATGAAAGACACCTTAGGGCGGTGTTGGGCCGCCTGAGAGAACAGAAGCTCTTTGCTAAGCTAAGCAAGTGTAGCTTCTGGCAGAAGAGCATTGGGTTCCTTGGACATGTGGTGTCTGATAAAGGAGTCTCAGTGGATCAAGATAAGATCAAATGTATTCAGGAATGGCCACAGCCAAAGAATGCTACGGAAGTTAGAAGCTTCTTGGGGTTGGCTGGTTATTACAGGAAATATGTCAAGGGGTTCTCGAGCATAGCTCAACCTATGACTAAGCTGACAGGCAAGGACGTGAGGTTCACATGGTCTGAGGAGTGTGAGGAAAGTTTTGCAGCACTCAAGAACATGTTGACTAATGCACCTGTCCTGGTGTTGCCTGAGGCTGATCAGCCTTATGTGGTGTATACGGATGCATCCATAACTGGTCTTGGTTGTGTTTTGACACAACATGGGAAGGTGATAGCCTATGCTTCCAGACAGCTAAGGAAGCATGAGGGTAACTATCCGACTCATGATTTGGAGATGGCTGCTGTAGTATTTGCATTAAAGATATGGAGATCATATCTTTATGGTGCCAAGGTGCAAATACTCACAGACCATAAGAGCTTGAAGTACATATTCACTCAGCCTGAGTTAAACTTAAGGCAGAGGCGATGGATGGAGTTTGTTGCAGATTATGATCTGGACATAGCTTATCATCCTGGGAAAGCTAACCTAGTGGCTGATGCTTTGAGCCGCAGAAGGGCTGAAGTGTCATCTGAGAGGGAGGCGGATGAACTGGAAGGGATGATCAGGTCCTTGAACCTCAACACCTTGGTTGGTTCAGATGAGCCATTGGGGTTGGAGGCAGTGAACCAGGCCGATCTCCTGACCAGGATCAGGCAAGCACAGGGCCTGGATGAAAACCTAAAGAAGGTAGCCGCCAATGACAAGACTGAGTACCAGACAACTGAGAATGGTACCATCTTGGTCAATGGGAGGGTCAGTGTTCCTAATGATAAGGAACTCAAAGAAGAGATTATGAGACAGGCTCATAAGTCTAAGTTTTCAGTTCATCCTGGACTGAACAAGATGTATAGGGATCTGAAAAGGTACTACCATTGGGTGAGGATGAAATCTGATGTTGCAGAGTGGGTGGCTAAGTGTCCCACTTGTCAACTGGTGAAGGCAGAACATCAGGTTCCCAGTGGTCTACTCCAGAACCTACCCATACCAGAATGGAAATGGGATCACATCACAATGGATTTTGTGACTGGGTTTCCCACAACCAGGAATAAGAAAGATGCGGTATGGGTTGTGGTTGATCGGCTGACCAAGTCGGCTCATTTCCTGCCCATCAAGAAAGGGGATGGGGTCGACAGGATTGTGCAAGTGTACCTAGACGAGATAGTGAGGTTGCATGGTGTTCCAGCAAGCATTGTCTCGGACAGGGATCCAAGATTTACATCTTATTTCTGGCAGGCTTTCCAAAAGGCCTTGGGAACCAGAGTGAATATGAGCACATCTTATCATCCTCAAACGGATGGGCAGTCTGAAAGGACAATCCAAACCTTGGAGGATATGCTAAGGGCGTGTGTGTTAGACTGGGGAGAGTCTTGGGAAAAACACTTACCCTTAGTGGAGTTTGCTTACAACAACAGCTTCCATACAAGCATTGGTATGTCGCCATATGAGGCTTTGTATGGTAGGCCGTGCAGGACACCCCTATGCTGGACCCAAGTGGGGGAGCGTAGCATGTTGGGTCCTGAGATTGTAGAACAGACCACTGAGAAAATCAGGATGGTCAAAGAGAAGATGAAAGAGGCGCAGGACCGCCAAAAGAGCTATGCAGACAAGCGTAGAAAACATCTTGAGTTTGAGGTCAATGACCTGGTGTATCTCAAGATGATTACCTTTAAGGGTAGGACCAGGGTTTCTGGACGAAAGAAACTGGATCCTAGGTACTTGGGTCCATTCAGAATCATAGAGAGAGTGGGTGCAGTGGCATACAAGTTGGACTTGCCATCAGCAATGGATGCATACCACAATGTGTTCCATGTATCCCAACTCCGGAAATGCTTGTCTGAACAAGACATTGTCTTGCCTGAGGTTCCTGCTGACCTTGGTAAGAACTTGACTTTGGAAACTTTGCCGGTTCGGATTGTGGATCGGTCAGAGAAAGCTATGAGAAAGAAGACAGTTCCCATGATCAAAGTGGTGTGGGATTACAATGGTAAAGACCTCATCACTTGGGAACACGAAGCAAAAATGAAAAGTATGTATCCGGATTGGTACAGACAATTTCTTCCTGATGAAACACTTAACATGGATTCGAGGACGAATCCCAAGTTAGTGGGGGAGACTTGTCATGTCCCCGATCCTAGATAGGATCGGCCGGACGGGCCATGGTGCGGGGAGACGCACCAGTCAGGTCATTAGACCTTGAGACAAGCGTATCATGGCCCTGAATGAAGGTTAAGGGCATCAGTCAGCTGAGACTTAACCAGGATACGATGGAAACAAGGGTAAAGGAGCTGGGTGAGTGTTTAGGCAGCTGGACGAGTGTTGGTTTGAGTTCAATCAGCTCGGTTCAGCTGGTATTCAGTTCACCATGATCTGTTCAGCTCACAGGAGCTGGTGGACTAGCTCACTCAGCTGGGAACAGCTGGAGGTCAGCTCAATCCGGTGAACGGTGCGTTTTGGTTCGGATCAGTGTGGGCGAGTCCGGGACGGTTACTGGGCGAGCCGATGGTCCGGGTGCAGGACGGTTCGACCAAATGGGTCTTAGGCTTGGGACAGGGAGTGGGCAAGCTTCCAGAGTGTGAGCTGAGGCTCAGTGATCGATTTGCCAAAGGAAGAAAAGGGGAGAAACCGCCAATGGGCGGTTATGGGGCGGTTATGGGACGGTTTTGGGAAGAAGGGATGTGATTGGTTGGTAACTGTTCGCCCAGGCGGTTGGGGACAGTTTAAATCGTCTTCTCCCTCTCATTTCTGCCATTCTGGTCGATTTTTACTCAACTTGACACAGAGAGAAACACAGAGAAAATTCAAGAGAGAAAGAGAGACACAAACCTTGGATTGGCCGATTTGATCCAAGAGATTGCTCTTGAGTGTTCCTGGTGTGTTTGGGCGTGTGATCAAGAGAATGGATTTGAGACAGAAAGACAAGGAGAAGGCAAAGGAGAAAGAGAAGGAAGTCGCCCCTGGAGACCGAACTCCTAAGGTGAGAGGTGTGGCCAAGAGTAACCGGACAAGGCCGCGGATGATGGCCGTGTGAGCCTGGCCGGTTTGGATCGATTGGCCACTCCTTACTCTGACTTCTTCTACTCTGTTTCTTATATATGTTGTGCTATGGATTGTTTTATGATGTACAGGGAAGGATCCATTGATCTTAAGGCCTTGGCCTGATCAAATTCCCATGAAAGTCCCTTGTTCTTGTGTGGGCTGTTCATGGCCGAGATCACTATGATCTGAGCCGATTCTTTTGAATCTGATTATGGGAATATTTTTCTTCTGAATTATCATGAGTTTTCATGAATTTTATTTGGTATTTGGATCTCTTTTTAGAGGGGTCAGATTTGACATTTTTGATGATTGTTCTTGATTAGATTGGATCCGACCATGCAATGTGATTGATTCTTGTTTTGTAATCTAACCTTGCGATTGTGTGTTTGTTTGTGTTGGATCCAGGACCAGAAATGGACCGTGGTAAGGGAAAAGCACCATGAGGACCGCGGCCATGGGAAGATGTGTGGTGATTGGGTTGATTCTGAAAATTGTGTGATTATAGTAGCCTATTGTGCAACTTGTGAACTTATGCGATTCTAGTGTGTATTCTATTTATTAGGATGATGAATGATGTATGAACCTTGGTTAATATCTATGAAATATCTATTTGCACTAGTTGTTGCTTGATTGTTTAAGTGTGAATGTTGGAACCTCCAAAACTCTGAAAAAGACTTAGAATTATTTAACACTTGAACTTGAATATGAAAGATGGAACTGGTTGTGTTGTTTAGTGAGGCCGCGGTCTGGTTGGATTGAGGAATCCAGGATCGGGTCTTACATCCTTGGCTATCCATCAGTACACATATCAGCACGCTGGCCCTTCCCGTAGACTGTTCGGGTGATTTTGGCCCAAGTGGGCTGTCTGTTCAGTACACACATGACGTCCGCGGGTGTCCGTCAGCACACACAGGACGTCCGTGGGTGTTCGACAGCACACAAAGGACGTCCGTGTTTATCCGTCAGCACACACAAAACGTCCGTGTGTGTCTGTGAGTGTCCGTCAGCACACACAGGACTTCTGTGGCTGTCCATTAGTACACATATCAGCACGTTGGTCCTTGGACTCAGCGTGCTGACCCTTCTCGTGGACTGTTCCGATGATTTTTGCACACGTGGGCTGTCTGTTCAGTACACACAGGACGTCCGTGGGTGTCCGCCAGCACACACAGGACGTCCGTGGCTATCCATCAGTGCACATGTCAGCCCGCTGGTCCTTGGACTCAGCACGCTGGCCCTTACCGTGGACTGTTTGGGTTATTTTGGCCCACGTGGGCTGTCCTGTTCAGTACACAAAATACGTCCGTGGGTGTCCGTCAGCACACACAGGACGTTCGTGGGTGTCCGTCAGCACACACAGAACGTCCGTGGCTGTCTGTGTGTGTCCATGTGTTTCCGTCAGCACACACAGAACGTCCGTTGCTGTCCATCAGTACACATATCAGCACGTGGGCTGTCTGTTCAGTACACACTGGACGTCCGTGGGTGTCCACCAGCACACACAGGACGACCGTGGCTGTCCGTGTGATTCCGTGTGTGTCTGTGTGTGTCCCTCAGAACACACAGGACGTCTGTGGCTGTCCATCAGTACACATATCAGCACGCTGGTCCCTGGCCTTAGCACGCTGGCCCTTCCCGTGGACTGTTCGGGTGATTTTGGCCCACGTGGGCTGTCTGTTCAGTACACACAGGACGTCTGTGGTTGTCTGTCAGCACACACAGGACGTCTGTGGGTGTCCTTCAGCACACACAAAAAGTCTGTGGCTGTCTGTGTGTGTCCGTGTGTGTCCGTCAGCACACAAAGGACGTCCGTGGCTGTCTATCAGTACACATATCAGCACGTGGGCTGTCTGTTCAGTACACACTGGACGTCCGTGGGTGTCCGCCAGCACACATAGGACGACCGTGGCTGTCCGTGTGATTCCGTGTGTGTCTCTGTGTGTCCCTCAGAACACACAGGACGTCTGTGGCTGTCCATCAGTACACATATCAGCACGCTGGTCCCTGGCCTCAGCACGCTGGCCCTTCCCGTGGACTGTTCGGGTGATTTTGGCCCACGTGGGCTGTCTGTTCAGTACACACAGGACGTCTGTGGTTGTCTGTCAGCACACACAGGACGTCTGTGGGTGTCCGTCAGCACACACAGGAAGTCTGTGGCTGTCTGTGTGTCCGTGTGTGTCCGTCAGCACACACAGGACGTCCGTGGCTGTCTATCAGTACACATATCAGCACGTTCGTCCTTGGACTCAGCACGCTGACCCTTCCCGTGGACTGTTCGGGTGATTTTGGCCCACATGGGCTGTCTGTTCAGTACACACAGGACATCCGTGCATGTCCGCAGCACACATAGGACGTCCGTGTGTGTCCGTCAGCACACACAAGACGTTCGTGGCTGTCCATCAGTACACCTATCAGTACGCTAGTCCTTGGACTCAGCACGCTGGCACATCCCGTGGATGGTTCGGGTGATTTTGGCCCACGTGGGCAGTCTATTCAGTACACAAAGGACGTCTGTGGGTGTCCGTCAGCACACACAGGACGTCCGTGGGTGTCCGTGTGTGTCTGTGTGTGTCAGTGTGTGTCCGTCAGCACACACAGGACTTCTGTGGCTGTCCATCAGTACACATATCAGCACCTTGGTCCTGGGAGTCAGCATGCTGACCCTTCTCGTGGACTGCTCCGATGATTTTCGCCCACGTGGGCTGTTTGTTCAGTACACACAGGACTTCTGTGGCTGTCCATCAGTACACATATCAGCACCTTGGTCCTGGGAGTCAGCATGCTGACCCTTCTCGTGGACTGCTCCGATGATTTTCGCCCACGTGGGCTGTTTGTTCAGTACACACAGGACGTTCGTGGTTGTCCGTCAGCACACACAGGACGTCCGTGGGTGTCCGTCAGCACACACAGGATGTCCGTGGCTGTCCGTGGCTGTCCATCAGGACACACATCAGCACGTTGGTCCTTGGACTCAGCAAGCTGACCCATCCCGTGGACTGTTCGGGTGATTTTCGCCCACGTGGGCTGTATGTTCAGTACACACAGGACGTCCGTGGGTGTCCGCCAGCACACACAGGACGTCCGTGGCTGTCCGTGTGTGTCCATGTGTGTCTGTGTGTGTCCGTCAGAACACACAGGACATCTGTGGCTGTCCATCAGTTCACATATCAGCACGCTGCTCCCTGGCCTCAGCACGCTGGCCCTTCCCGTGGACTGTTCGGGTGATTTTGGCCCACGTGGGCTGTCTGTTCAGTACACACAGGACGTCTGTGGTTGTCTGTCAGCACACACAGGACGCCTGTGGGTGTTCGTCAGCACACACAGGAAGTCTGTGGCTGTCTGTGTGTGTCTGTGTGTGTCCGTCAGCACACACAGGACGTCCGTGGCTGTCTATCAGTACACATATCAGCACGTTGGTCCTTGGACTCAGCACGCTGACCCTTCCCGTGGACTGTTCGGGTGATTTTGGCCCACATGGGCTGTCTCTTCAGTACACACAGGACGTCCGTGCGTGTCCGCCAGCACACATAGGACGTCCGTGTGTGTCCGTCAGCACACACAAGACGTTCGTGGCTGTCAATCAGTACACCTATCAGTACGCTGGTCCTTGGACTCAGCACGCAGGCACATCCCGTGGACTGTTCGGGTGATTTTGGCCCATGTGGGCAGTCTATTCAGTACACAAAGAACATCTGTGGGTGTCCGTCAGCACACACAGGACGTCCGTGGGTGTCCGTGTGTGTCTGTGTGTGTCTGTGGGTGTCCGTAAGCACACACACGACGTCCGTGGCTGTCCATGTGTGTCCGTCAGCACACACAGGACGTCTGTGGCTGTCCATCAGTACACATATCAGCACTTTGGTCCGTGGACTCAGAACGCTGACCCTTCCCGTCGACTGTTTGGGTGATTTTGGCCCATGTGGGCTGTCTTTTCAGTACACACAGGACGTCCGTGGGTGTCCGCCAGCACACACAGGACGTCTGTGGCTGTCTGTGTGTGTCCATGTGTGTCAGTCAGCAAACATAGGACACATATCAGCACGCTGGCCCTTCCCGTAGACTGTTCGGGTGATTTTGGCCCAAGTGGGCTGTCTGTTCAGTACACACATGACGTCCGTGGGTGTCCGTCAGCACACACATGACGTCCGTGGCTGTCCGTGTGTGTCTGTGAGTGTCCGTCAGCACACACAGGACTTCTGTGGCTGTCCATCAGTACACATACCAGCACGTTGGTCCTTGGACTCAGCGTGCTGACCCTTCTCGTGGACTGTTCCGATGATTTTCGCACACGTGGGCTGTCTGTTCAGTACACACAGGACGTCCGTGGGTGTCCGCCAGCACACACAGGACGGCCGTGGCTGTCCGTGTCTGTCCGTGTGTGTCCGTCAGAACACACATGACGTCCGTGGCTGTCCATCAGTACACATGTCAGCCCGCTGGTCCTTGGACTCAGCACGCTGGCCCTTACCGTGGACTGTTTGGGTTATTTTGGCCCACGTGGGCTGTCCTGTTCAGTACACACAATACGTCCGTGGGTGTCCGTCAGCACACACAGGACGTTCGTGGGTGTCCGTCAGCACATAGAGGACGTCCGTGGCTGTCTGTGTGTGTCCATGTGTTTCCGTCAGCACACACAGAACGTCCGTTGCTGTCCATCAGTACACATATCAGCACGTGGGCTGTCTGTTCAGTACACACTGGACGTCCGTGGGTGTCCGCCAGCACACACAGGACGACCGTGGCTGTCCGTGTGTGTCTGTGTGTGTCCGTGTGTGTCCGTGTGTGTCCGTCAGCACACACAGGACGTCCGTGGCTGTCCATCAGGACACATATCAGCACGTTGGTCCTTGGACTCAGCACGCTGACCCATCCCGTGGACTGTTCGGGTTATTTTGGCCCAAGTGGGCTGTATGTTCAGTACACACAGGACGTCCGTGGGTGTCCGCCAGCACACACAGGACGACCGTGGCTGTCTGTGTGTGTCCGTGTGTGTCTGTGTGTGTCCGTCAGAACACACAGGACGTCTGTGGCTGTCCATCAGTACACATATCAGCACGCTGGTCCCTGGCCTCAGCACGCTGGCCCTTCCCGTGGACTGTTCGGGTGATTTTGGCCCACGTGGGCTGTCTGTTCAGTACACACAGGACGTCTGTGGTTGTCTGTCAGCACACACAGGACGTCTGTGGGTATCCGTCAGCACACACAGGAAGTCTGTGGCTGTCTGTGTGTGTCCGTGTGTGTCCGTCAGCACACACAGGACGTCCGTGGCTGTCTATCAGTACACATATCAGCACGTTGGTCCTTGGACTCAGCACGCTGACCCTTCCCGTGGACTGTTCGGGTGATTTTGGCCCACATGGGCTGTCTGTTCAGTACACACAGGACATCCGTGCATGTCCGCCAGCACACATAGGACGTCCGTGTGTGTCCGTCAGCACACACAAGACGTTCGTCGCTGTCCATCAGTACACCTATCAGTACGCTGGTCCTTGGACTCAGCACGCTGGCACATCCCGTGGATGGTTCGGGTGATTTTGGCCCACGTGGGCAGTCTATTCAGTACACAAAGGACGTCTGTGGGTGTCCGTCAGCACACACAGGACGTCCGTGCGTGTCCGTGTGTGTCTGTGTGTGTCTGTGTGTGTCCGTCAGCACACACAGGACTTCTGTGGCTGTCCATCAGTACACATATCAGCACCTTGGTCCTGGGAGTCAGCATGCTGACCCTTCTCGTGGACTGTTCCGATGATTTTCGCCCACGTGGGCTGTTTGTTCAGTACACACAGGACGTCCGTGGTTGTCCGTCAGCACACACAGGACGTCCGTGGGTGTCCGTCAGCACACACAGGATGTCCGTGGCTGTCCGTGTGTGTTCGTGTGTGTCCGTCAGAACACACAGGACGTCCGTGGCTGTCCATCAGTATACATATCAGCACGTTGGTCGTTGGACTCAGCATGCTGACCTTTCTCGTGGACTGTTCTGATGATTTTCGCCCATGTGGGCTGTCTGTTCAGTACACACAGGACTACTATGGGTGTCCGTCAGCACACACAGGACGTCCGTGGGTGTCCGTCAGCACACACAGAACGTCCGGGGCTGTCCGTGTGTGTCCGTCAGCACACACAGGACGTCCGTGGCTGTCCATCAGGACACACATCAGCACGTTGGTCCTTGGACTCAGCACGCTGACCCATCCCGTGGACTGTTCGGGTGATTTTGGCCCACGTGGGCTGTATGTTCAGTACACACAGGACGTCCGTGGGTGTCCGCCAGCACACACAGGACTACCGTGGCTGTCCATGTGTGTCCATGTGTGTCTGTGTGTGTCCGTCAGAACACAGAGGACATCTGTGGCTGTCCATCAGTTCACATATCAGCACGCTACTCCCTGGCCTCAGCACGCTGGCCCTTCCCGTGGACTGTTCGGGTGATTTTGGCCCACGTGGGCTGTCTGTTCAGTACACACAGGACGTCTGTGGTTGTCTGTCAGCACACACAGGACGTCTGTGGGTGTTCGTCAGCACACACAGGAAGTCTGTGGCTGTCTGTGTGTGTCTGTGTGTGTCCGTCAGCACACACAGGACGTCCGTGGCTGTCTATCAGTACACATATCAGCACGTTGGTCCTTGGACTCAGCACGCTGACCCTTCCCGTGGACTGTTCGGGTGATTTTGGCCCACATGGGCTGTCTCTTCAGTACACACAGGACGTCCGTGCGTGTCCGCCAGCACACATAGGACGTCCGTGTGTGTCCGTAAGCACACACAAGACGTTCGTGGCTGTCAATCAGTACACCTATCAGTACGCTGGTCCTTGGACTCAGCACGCTGGCACATCCCGTGGACTGTTCGGGTGATTTTGGCCCATGTGGGCAGTCTATTCAGTACACAAAGGACGTCTGTGGGTGTCCGTCAGCACACACAGGACGTCCGTGGGTGTCCGTGTGTGTCTGTGTGTGTCTGTGGGTGTCCGTAAGCACACACAGGACGTCCGTGGCTGTCCATGTGTGTCCGTCAGCACACACAGGACGTCTGTGGCTGTCCATCAGTACACATATCAGCACTTTGGTCCGTGGACTCAGAACGCTGACCCTTCCCGTCGACTGTTCGGGTGATTTTGGCCCATGTGGGCTGTCTTTTCAGTACACACAGGACGTCCGTGGGTGTCCGCCAGCACACACAGGACGTCTGTGGCTGTCTGTGTGTGTCCATGTGTGTCAGTCAGCAAACATAGGACATCCTTGGCTATCCATCAGTACACATATCAGCACGCTGGCCCTTCCCGTAGACTGTTCGGGTGATTTTGGCCCAAGTGGGCTGTCTGTTCAGTACACACATGACGTCCGTGGGTGTTCGTCAGCACACACATGACGTCCGTGGCTGTCCGTGTGTGTCTGTGAGTGTCCGTCAGCACACACAGGACTTCTGTGGCTGTCCATCAGTACACATACCAGCACGTTGGTCCTTGGACTCAGCGTGCTGACCCTTCTCGTGGACTGTTCCGATGATTTTCGCACACGTGGGCTGTCTGTTCAGTACACACAGGACGTCCGTGGGTGTCCGCCAGCACACACAGGACGGCCGTGGCTGTTCGTGTCTGTCCGTGTGTGTCCGTCAGAACACACATGACGTCCGTGGCTGTCCATCAGTACACATGTCAGCCCGCTGGTCCTTGGACTCAGCACGCTGGCCCTTACCGTGGACTGTTTGGGTTATTTTGGCCCACGTGGGCTGTCCTGTTCAGTACACACAATACGTCCGTGGGTGTCCGTCAGCACACACAGGACGTTCGTGGGTGTCCGTCAGCACACAGAGGACGTCCGTGGCTGTCTGTGTGTGTCCATGTGTTTCCGTCAGCACACACAGAACGTCCGTTGCTGTCCATCAGTACACATATCAGCACGTGGGCTGTCTGTTCAGTACACACTGGACGTCCGTGGGTGTCCGCCAGCACACACAGGACGACCGTGGCTGTCCGTGTGTGTCCGTGTGTGTCTGTGTGTGTCCGTGTGTGTCCGTGTGTGTCCGTCAGCACACACAGGACGTCCGTGGCTGTCCATCAGGACACATATCAGCACGTTGGTCCTTGGACTCAGCACGCTGACCCATCCCGTGGACTGTTCGGGTGATTTTGGCCCAAGTGGGCTGTATGTTCAGTACACACAGGACGTCTGTGGGTGTCCGCCAGCACACACAGGACGACCGTGGCTGTCTGTGTGTGTCCGTGTGTGTCTGTGTGTGTCCGTCAGAACACACAGGACGTCTGTGGCTGTCCATCAGTACACATATCAGCACGCTGGTCCCTGGCCTCAGCACGCTGGCCCTTCCCGTGGACTGTTCGGGTGATTTTGGCCCACGTGGGCTGTCTGTTCAGTACACACAGGACGTCTGTGGTTGTCTGTCAGCACACACAGGACGTCTGTGGGTATCCGTCAGCACACACAGGAAGTCTGTGGCTGTCTGTGTGTGTCCGTGTGTGTCCGTCAGCACACACAGGACGTCCGTGGCTGTCTATCAGTACACATATCAGCACGTTGGTCCTTGGACTCAACACGCTGACCCTTCCCGTGGACTGTTCGGGTGATTTTGGCCCACATGGGCTGTCTGTTCAGTACACACAGGACGTCCGTGGGTGTCCGCCAGCACACACAGGACGTCCGTGGCTGTCTGTGTGTGTCCATGTGTGTCAGTCAGCACACATAGGACATCCTTGGCTATCCATCAGTACACATATCAGCACGCTGGCCCTTCCCATAGACTGTTCGGGTGATTTTGGCCCAAGTGGGCTGTCTGTTGAGTACACACATGACGTTCGTGGGTGTCCGTCAGCACACACAGGACGTCCGTGGGTGTTCGACAGCACACAAAGGACGTCCGTGTTTATCCGTCAGCACACACATGACGTCCGTGGCTTTCGGTGTGTGTCTGTGAGTGTCCGTCAGCACACACAGGACTTCTGTGGCTGTCCATCAGTACACATATCAGGACGTTGGTCCTTGGACTCAGCGTGCTTGTCATGTCCCCGATCCTAGATAGGATCGGCCGGACGGGCCATGGTGCGGGGAGACGCACCAGTCAGGTCATTAGACCTTGAGACAAGCGTATCATGGCCCTGAATGAAGGTTAAGCGCATCAGTCAGCTGAGACTTAACCAGGATACGATGGAAATAAGGGTAAAGGGGCTGGGTGAGTGTTTAGGCAGCTGGACGAGTGTTGGTTTGAGTTCAATCAGCTCGGTTCAGCTGGTAATCAGTTCACCATGATCTGTTCAGCTCACAGGAGCTGGTGGGCTAGCTCAATCAGCTGGGAACAGCTGGAGGTCAGCTCAATCCAGTGAACGGTGCGTTCTGGTTCGGATCAGTGTGGGCGAGTCCGGGACGGTTACTGGGCGAGCCGATGGTCCGGGTGCAGGACGGTTCGACCAAATGGGTCTTAGGCTTGGGATAGGGAGCGGGCAAGCTCCCAGAGTGTGAGCTGAGGCTCAGTGATCGATTTGCCAAAGGAAGAAAAGGGGAGAAACCGCCAAGGGGCGGTTATGGGACGGTTTTGGGAAGAAAGGAAGGGATTTTGGTAACTGTTCGCCCAGGCGGTTGGGGACAGTTTAAATCGTCTTCTCTCTCAGGACGTCCGTGGGTGTCCGCCAGCACACACAGGACGTCTGTGGCTGTCTGTGTGTGTCCATGTGTGTCAGTCAGCAAACATAGGACATCCTTGGCTATCCATCAGTACACATATCAGCACGCTGGCCCTTCCCGTAGACTGTTCGGGTGATTTTGGCCCAAGTGGGCTGTCTGTTCAGTACACACATGACGTCCGTGGGTGTCCGTCAGCACACACATGACGTCCGTGGCAGTCCGTGTGTGTCTGTGAGTGTCCGTCAGCACACACAGGACTTCTGTGGCTGTCCATCAGTACACATACCAGCACGTTGGTCCTTGGACTCAGCGTGCTGACCCTTCTCGTGGACTGTTCCGATGATTTTCGCACACGTGGGCTGTCTGTTCAGTACACACAGGACGTCCGTGGGTGTCCGCCAGCACACACAGGACGGCCGTGGCTGTCCGTGTCTGTCCGTGTGTGTCCGTCAGAACACACATGACGTCCGTGGCTGTCCATCAGTACACATGTCAGCCCGCTGGTCCTTGGACTCAGCACGCTGGACCTTACCGTGGACTGTTTGGGTTATTTTGGCCCACGTGGGCTGTCCTGTTCAGTACACACAATACGTCCGTGGGTGTCCGTCAGCACACACAGGACGTTCGTGGGTGTCCGTCAGCACACACAGGACGTCCGTGGCTGTCTGTGTGTGTCCATGTGTTTCCGTCAGCACACACAGAACGTCCGTTGCTGTCCATCAGTACACATATCAGCACGTGGGCTGTCTGTTCAGTACACACTGGACGTCCGTGGGTGTCCGCCAGCACACACAGGACGACCGTGGCTGTCTGTGTGTGTCCGTGTGTGTCTGTGTGTGTCCGTCAGAACACACAGGACGTCCGTGGCTGTCCATCAGTACACATATCAGCACTTTGGTCCGTGGACTCAGAACGCTGACCCTTCCCGTCGACTGTTCGGGTGATTTTGGCCCATATGGGCCGTCTTTTCAGTACACAGGGGACGTCCGTGGGTGTCCGCCAGCACACACAGGACGTCCGTGGCTGTCTGTGTGTGTCAGTCAGCACACATAGGACATCCTTGGCTATCCATCAGTACACATATCAGCACGCTGGCCCTTCCCGTAGACTGTTCGGGTGATTTTGGCCCAAGTGGGCTGTCAGTTCAGTACACACATGACGTCCGTGGGTGTCCATCAGCACACACAGGACGTCCGTGGGTGTTCGACAGCACACAAAGGACGTCCGTGTTTATCCGTCAGCACACACATGACGTCCGTGGCTTTCGGTGTGTGTCTGTGAGTGTCCGTCAGCACACACAGGACTTCTGTGGCTGTCCATCAGTACACATATCAGGACGTTGGTCCTTGGACTCAGCGTGCTTGTCATGTCCCCGATCCTAGATAGGATCGGCCGGACGGGCCATGGTGCGGGGAGACGCACCAGTCAGGTCATTAGACCTTGAGACAAGCGTATCATGGCCCTGAATGAAGGTTAAGGGCATCAGTCAGCTGAGACTTAACCAGGATACGATGGAAATAAGGGTAAAGGGGCTGGGTGAGTGTTTAGGCAGCTGGACGAGTGTTGGTTTGAGTTCAATCAGCTCGGTTCAGCTGGTAATCAGTTCACCATGATCTGTTCAGCTCACAGGAGCTGGTGGGCTAGCTCAATCAGCTGGGAACAGCTGGGGGTCAGCTCAATCCAGTGAACGGTGCGTTCTGGTTCGGATCAGTGTGGGCGAGTCCGGGACGGTTACTGGGCGAGCCGATGGTCCGGGTGCAGGACGGTTCGACCAAATGGGTCTTAGGCTTGGGATAGGGAGCGGGCAAGCTCCCAGAGTGTGAGCTGAGGCTCAGTGATCGATTTGCCAAAGGAAGAAAAGGGGAGAAACCGCCAAGGGGCGGTTATGGGACGGTTTTGGGAAGAAAGGAAGGGATTTTGGTAACTGTTCGCCCAGGCGGTTGGGGACAGTTTAAATCGTCTTCTCTCTCTCATTTCTGATCATTCTGGTCGGTTTTTACTCATTCCACACAGAGAGAAACACAGAGAAAATTCAAGAGAGAAAGAGAGACAGAAACTTTGGATCGGCCGATTTGATCCAAGAGATTGTTCTTGAGTGTTCCTGGTGTGTTTGGGCGTGTGATCAAGAGGATGGATTTGAGACAGAAAGACAAGGAGAAGGCAAAGGAGAAAGAGAAGGAAGTCGCCCCTGGAGACCGAACTCCTAAGGTGAGAGGTGTGGCCAAGAGTAACCGGACAAGGCCGCGGATGATGGCCGTGTGAGCCTGGCCGGTTTGGATCGATTGGCTACTCCTTACTCTGACTTCTTCTACTCTGTTTCTTCTTATATGTTGTGCTATGGAATGTTTTATGTTGTTACAGGAAAGGATTCAGTGATCCTAAGGCCTTGGCCTGATCAAATTCCCATGAAAGTCCCTTGTTCTTGTGTGGGCTGTTCATGGCCGAGATCACTATGATCTGAGCCGATTCTTTTGAATCTGTTTATGGGAATATTTTTCTTATGAATTATCATGAATTATCATGAATTTTATTTGGTATTTGGATCTCTTTTTAAAGGGGTCAGATTTGACATTTTTGATGATTGTTCTTGACTAGATTGGATCCGACCATGCAATGTGATTTGATTCTTGTTTTGTAATCTAACCTTGTGATTGTGTGGTTGTTTGTGTTGGATCCAGGACCAGAAATGGACCGTGGTAAGGGAAAAGCACCATGAGGACCGCGGCCATGGGAAGATGTGTGGTGATTGGGTTGATTCTGAAAATTGTGTGATTATTGTAGCCTATTGTGCAACTTGTGAACTTATGCGATTCTAGTATGTATTCTATTATTTAGGATGATGAATGATGTATGAACCTTGGTTAATATCTATGAAGTATCTATTTTCATTAAGTTGATGCTTGATTGTTTAAGTGTGAATGTTGGAACCTCAAAACTCTGAAAAAGACTTAGAATTATTTAACACTTGAACTTGAATATGAAAGATGGAATTGGTTGCATTGTTTGGTGAGGCCGCGGTCTGGTTGGATTGAGGAATCCAGGATCGGGTCTTACAAGTTGGTATCAGAGCATTCTTGATTCTAGGATTTGTTGGGTTATTGGTTCACCACACACTTGGCCGTTTGGACTCATGGTGAGATAGTTGGGTTCTAAGTAATCTTTTCTACTGACTAATTTAGGAGTGATTGAGGTTTGTGTGTTCAGTTGTGGACTAACCTTTTGTTTGTGTTTGTAAATCCTAAGGGAACAAGAAGGTATAAATCTCGGAAAGGAAAGGAGGCGACTGGGGCGTCTGGAGCAGTGGGGCAGGATGGTGCTGAACAGACCGGAGTGTTACCAGCTGGAACCATTCCAACCACAGTGCTACCGGCTCTGGTGGAGCAGGTGGATAATGCCACCGGACTCCCAGTGGGTCCAACTCTTCCTACTGAGGTTAATGAAACTAATGTGGACGAGCAACAAGAGCAAGTCCATGGAGAAGATACTGGGTCATCCAACGTTGGTGCTGGGAGTTGCCAGAATGTTGATGCAAACAATGTTCGGGTCACTGGTGCTGAGGAGGTCATTGAGCCGACCATAAGGGGCTTGGTGGAAGCTATGCAGGTCATGGGAGCTCAGATAGCCTCCTTGACACAGGCGTTTACACCATTGGTGAACTTGTCCGTAGGACAGGCTAATCCCCCGGTCCGGGTTGCTGCTGGAGTGACTGATGTTGGTGCTGGCCGTGTGGCCGAGGTGATTGAGATAGACCCACCGGTCAGGCCAGTGCATGGTATGGACTACCTGAAGGTGCTGGAGCATATCTCCAAGTTGGGAACCAAACACTTTGCTGGAAGTGTTGATCCTATGGAGGCGGACGAGTGGAGAACCCGGTTGGTTCGGAACTTCAAGTCCACGCGTTGTCCTGAGGACTACCAGAAGGACATAGCAGTACACTTCCTGGAGGGAGATGCACATAACTGGTGGTTAGCTTTGGACAAGCGTACCAATGGCACCATTGAGCATTTTGCTGACTTTGAGGTTGAGTTCAACCATAAGTACTTTCCTGCTGAGGCGTGGGATCGTTTGGAGTCCAAGTTCCTGGACTTGACTCAGGGACGGAGGATTGTTCGTGAGTATGAAGAAGAGTTCAACCGACTCAGAAGGTATGTGGGAAGAGAACTGGAGGATGAGAAGGTTCAAGTCCGAAGGTTCATCCGAGGCCTAAGGGTGGAACTTCGAACCTACTGTTCTATTTGTAAGTTCCAC
Organism: Brassica napus; assembly: GCF_020379485.1. Taxonomy (NCBI): domain Eukaryota; kingdom Viridiplantae; phylum Streptophyta; class Magnoliopsida; order Brassicales; family Brassicaceae; genus Brassica; species Brassica napus. The sequence goes on from NW_026014853.1 coordinate 56,450, forward strand.
ACGGTTTCTGAGTTGGTTGAGAGGATGGCCTTGCTGGAGACCAACCTCACCGAGGAGGGTAAGCAGAAGCTGAAGAGTGTGGTGGTATCCTCGGGTCAGAGTGGTGACAAGAAGAGAAAGAGGGACTCGACCGAGGAGGGTAAAACCCCAAGTGGTAGGTCAGAGTGCCCTAAGTGTGGACGATACCACGGTGGAGAGTGCTGGAAGGCCATGGGTGCCTGCACTCGATGTGGTAAGATGGATCACTCAGCCAAGGATTGTCCAAGTCCGTTGGGTGAGTCCAGGACCTGTCACCACTGCGGCCAGAAGGGCCACTACCGCAGGGACCGAGCATCCATCCCGCTTGGTCGCTACGTAGCGACCGAGCTCAGCCAAGCTCGGTCACTACGTAATGACCGAGCATGCGTTCTGTTCGGTCGTTACGTAGCGACCGAACTCTTCCGAAACGTCGATACGACACCAGTTCATGCATTCTCGTCTATCCTACGATGCTATCTCCCGAAGACCGTAGCGAAGTCAGTTCATGTATTCCGACCATTCTAAGACATCAATCAAACTTTTCGGTAAAACTGCGGAAAGTTCGTTCTTTATCGAAAGAAGTCGTAATAAAAGTTTCGAGTCGGAAGACGGCCCAAAGGGACCTAAGACACGACTCGAGGCCCAACTTACGATTTCTTAACCAAAAGCCCATAAACTGTATGACGGTTTACGCTTGGCGCGCAAGGAAGGATAAATGTCAAGTTTCCGCAGATAAATACGAAATTTTGAGGATAATTACGAAGATCGGAAAAATGGAATATTTCCATTTTATGCTATGACGGCTTAAGGGCAGAAGAGTAAAAGCGTAAACCGACCTTTGAGCTAGTATATAAGGAGTCCTAGGCGAGAGGCATGAGAGAACTTTTAAGACTTGGAATTCTCTGCACTTAGAAACTTTAGGCTTTATTCTCGACAAGTTCGGTTTCTATGTATGGCACTCAATTACTAGGCGAACTCGCTCAGGCAGTTCGATCTCTTGTCCAGCTCTATCAATTGAACTACGTTCGGCTTGATCCTCGAAAGGGGTACGTAGGCAGCCTTTAACAAGGTTCAGTCAGAAATCAATCAAAAAGCTTTTCTGTATGTTTTTCGTCTTTTGTTACCTAGCTGCGACTCAACTAGGTTTCAGCTATTAGGCCGCTAGAACTAAGTAACTCGCTGACAGCCTTTGCGGCCAAAGCTTTTATGATCTCTTGTAATGATCGCAACGCTCTTACGCGGACTCGAAATAAGATCTACTGTTTTCTCTAACTCGTTTGTTATCTTTTCATGATTTCCGCATATATTTGGTCACTTGTCGTTGGCTCTTGCAGAGATCCGGGACCTCTGGGAAATTAGGGTTTTCCTAGTTTCCTTATTTAAACGGAAATCGACAGTGCAAATTTTGGTTCCCACAGTTTGGCGCTAGAAGGAGGGGGTACGGATTACTCTAACTCATAGCCGCAAAACGCTTGATCAAACCAATGTCTGGAGATACGAAAGACAAAATCGCAGTTCGCAACAATGCTAGTAGGACAACCCCAGCCGGCACTGCGCCTATGGCCAACGTTTACACAAACGCCATAGTGCCTAAAAGAAAATCGAAAAAACCTAGACGCGATTTTTCGCCAACAGGAAGCGCAATGAAACGAGCTCGCGATTTCTCTTTCTGAACATAAAGGAAAACGATAAATCTTATCAAACCCTGTAAGTTTGGCTCATTACCGAACAACAGAAATCTCAATGCGTAAGGGTTTTACCAAAACACGTTTTCCGAAAACATTTTGCAAAAGTAAAATTGTTCTCCCAAAAAAACCGCTGAAAAACCCCTAGGTTAATCGCGGAAAAAGGAAACGCAACGAATCGATTACACAGTTCGGTCGCTACGTAGCGACCGAGCACGCACACTGCTCGGTTACTACGTAGCGACCGAGCATGCACACTGCTCGGTCGCTACGTAGCGACCGAGCACGCACACCGCTCGGTCGCTGCGTAGCGACCGAGAACGCACACCGCTCGGTCGCTACATAGTGACCGAGCACGCACTGCTTGGTCGCTGTGTAGTGACCGAGCACGCACACCGCTCGGTCGCTGCGTAGAGCGACCGAGCACGCACACCGCTCGGTCGCTGCGTAGCGACCGAGCACGCACACCGCTCGGTCGATGCGTAGCGACCGAGCACGCACACCGCGCGGTTGCTACGTAGCGACCGAGCACGCACTGCTCGGTCGCTACGTAGCGACCGAGCACGCACACTGCTCAGTCGCTATGTAGCGACCGAGCACGCACACTGCTCGGTCGCTACGTAGCGACCGAGCACGCACACCGGTCGGTCGCTACATAGCGACCGAGCTCAAGCAAACTCTCCACTCGCTACGTAGCGACCGGTAAGGCCTCAGAAAGGTCCTCCTTTGGGTTCTGTTTTGAATCATCGTCGAAACGCTTTTCGTTTCGTCTCAATCAAAGTTTCCGTTGAGATTTTACGACGAAAACAATTAGGACTCTTCTTGGCTCGCTTTCACTCGCTATGTAGCGACCTGTCTGACCTTCAATCGCTACGTAGCGACCGGTAAGGCCTCAGAATGGTCCTCCTTTGGGTTCTGTTTTGAATCCTCGTCGAAAAGCTTTTGGTTTCGTCTCAATCGGAGTTTCCATTGAGAATCTACGACGAGAACAAGTAGGAGTCTTCTTGGCTCGCTTCCACTCGCTACGTAGCGACCTGTCTGACCTTCACTCGCTACGTAGCGACCGGTAAGGCCTCAGAATGGTCCTCCTTTAGGTTCTGTTTTCAACCCTCGTCGAAACGCTTTCGTTTCGTCTCAATCGGAGTTTCCATTGAGATTTTACGACGAAAACAAGTAGGACTCTTCTTGGCTCGCTTCCACTCGCTACGTAGCGACCGGGCAGACCTTCACGCGCTACGTAGCGACCGGTAAGGCCTCAAAAAAGTTCCTCCTTTGTGTTCTCTTTTGAATCCCGATCAAAACGCTTTTGTTTCGTCTCAATCGGAGTTTCCGTCGAGATTTTACGAAAAACAAGTAAGACTCGTCTAAACTCCTTCGCTTGCTTCTACTCGCCCTTACCTCCAGCTTTGTATTCTACTTCAAATCTCGATCGAAACGTCTCTTGTTTCTATCGGAGTTACCATTGAAACTTTACGATTAAAAAAAAACCCCGCAAAGACTTGTTTTCTCGTATGGATTCAGATTAATCGTATAAAACGGCAACGGTTAACTTAACATCTTAGCCGCCTTAACTATACGATTACGTTGACCCTTTTTACAAAAATCGACGTCTTATCTAAGGAGAAGATAACAGTCATGTTCGGAAGATGAATGTTAAGTTTCAAAGGATAAACACCAATATCGGAAATGGCGAACATACACGAGAAGAGGAAACGGAAATGAGCAAGCAAAACTGAGAAGAGACAAAACTGCATCTTCGAGAGAACTAAGGTATTTCCGACTTGAAATTTTTGAAATCAGACTTGGAATTTTCGTAGGAAATTACTTTGAGGCTGCCATAGAACTTTAGGGAACGTAAAACCTAGGCGGATAGTCTAGCGAACTAAGTTTTAAGCGATTTTTCCTGTCTCGATATATTGTTCCATAATTGTTCATCCAGATCTTGCAAACCGATCTAAACTCTCCGAAAGTTGAGAAACGATCGCCACGCATATCAAGCTCGCTTCCTAAAGAGAGAAAAAGTTAGAGACATGAACGTCTTAAAACCGATTCGTTTCTGGCAATTTCCTCGGAACCGACATATTCCAAGTCGTCAACGTGGAAACACATCACAGTCCAAGCGTCGTCTATAAATCGTCCCGAATTATCGATCATTCCAAACCTCAGAATAAGAAACGTACACAACCATTCAAAGTATTGGTTCAAACCGTTTTCTTTCGTAAAAAAAAGGAATAGGTACGTATACTATACTCGTATACTCCCAAAACTTCAAAAAGACTGCAAATCGTCAAGAATAGGCAAACGACAATCTAATATTCGTCTAAACGCTAGCAACATATCCAGACGATCATGAACATAAATCTCAAAGACTATACATCATTTCTTGTCGCAATCATGCGTACAGAAAACCTGTACCAATATCAACTGAAACTCGACGATTAGCCAAAGTATTGAAGCCCTTTCCGGCTTTAGAAAGCCAGTTTCGTTTAAAATTTTCTATGAGAAAATCACCAAAGCATTTTTTTTGGTTTCTGTTGAACCAAGCAAGTCACAGAAAAGCATCAAAAACATTTCGAGGAAGAAAACTCGAGAATAGATGTAGCATCATACACGTTAAAGGGAGCACTTTCCTCCCAATGGTTAGCTAGATCCACCTCTGGTTGAGCAATTCGTTCAAAAAACGAATGTGTCATGAGAATCCTCTCAAAAACCTATGAAAGATGTTCTGTGACTAGATCGTATTGAAATAAACTTCGGTAACACCCATGAGTAACTCCAAGCAACTTTCGCCTAGACCAAATCACAGCAGAAACGTTTCCGTAAAACCCGCAGAAACAATACTACTTTGACATATGTATACATATCATTGATGTACAACCTTCGTAAAAAACCGGTTATATGATAGATAAATTATCGTTAGCCCAAAGTCAAAAACATATGATAAAGGAATTGCGTTTCCGTCGTAACGAAACTAAAGTCAACGGTAACACAAAATCTAACTGTGCGAAATTGACCAGTTCATATGCTCCACAATTCCTTAAGCTGCAACGTTTTAACATAATACGCGGCAATGTAAGAAAAAAGTCGTACAAGCTTCTAAGCCTATACGAAACACATCCTAAAAAAAAATCCACGAATAGATCTTCGGAAGCCAACACTTTCACAAGCACTATGAAGGAAACTGTAAGACCCGAACCTGACCCTTAGGTCCCACTAGGTCCGTGCCTTACCTAAACCATGTTCTAAGTTCCATCAGTTTTAAAGTTCCATATTCACTAAGTCATTTTCGAAATCTTGAGGTTCATTCAATCAATGCACGACCAGATAGACAAGAGAAAACATTCATTGTATAAATATAAACATGTGATCCATACAATCAGTCAGTTGCACAATAGGCTAAGTCATAAGTCATAATACAATACTATCCCATAACCCACACATCCATCCACAGCTAAGTCCTCACGGTTCCTTGGCCTTGCCACGGTCCTGGTCCGATCCTGAAACCACAACACACACACAACACAACAACATAAGTACATAACAAACCGATACCCTAGTAAGCTCATCTAACATTGCATGGTTTGGTTCCCTTAAACTAAGTTCTCTAAGCTAACCGATCAGTCAACAAAGCACTCGGCCATACTCAGGACATCAACTAAGACATCCCAAACAACCATTTAACACACGGCCAGACTGATCCAATGTGATCTAACCCATCAATCACACTGAACCACACGACCAAGGCTAAATCCCATTTCTGGCCATTTTTAATACATCTCCAAAAACTAAATAAAATTCATGACAATTACTGATAATTCCCAACTAAGAAGAATCCACAATCAGATTAGACAGAACCGGCCGGCCCCTTCACCTAGAACTCGGCCAAATTCCACTAAACCGGCCATAACTGACCACCATCAAATCGGACTGATAAATCCAATTAGAAACCATGATAATTCATGATAAATCATCACTAAGAACAATCCATGGTCGGATCCCAATAATCCCTTCAGGAACTATGAGATCTCAACACACCAGCCCAACCAAGGCCATGGAGGGTTTCTGGGTACCGACCAAGACCATGGCTCAGTCAGAACGTGTCTGAATCATCCAACACATTCAGAACATAGAAGAGATGAAGTAGAATAGTAAGGGAAAAGAAGAGATGGGTCTGGTCCAACCAATCCGACCACAGCCTACACGGAATTCCACCGCGGCCATGGTAGGATGGTTCGGTCCATCCCACTCACCTTGGGCGTGCGCTCAGGAGTGCTCAAGCCCTTCTCCAGATCCTTCTCCTTGCCTCTGGTTGCCATCACCAATGCTCTCCTCTTCCCACAGACCAACTTCTGGTCGGAGTCCGATCACCACCACCCACAGTCTCGGTTTGGCCGGCCTTCTTCTCTCTTTCTCTCTTTCTTTCTGTCACGATTTTGGCAGAGTTTTCCCTAAGGAATTTGATGCCATTTTCGACACCCAAGTGTCTGTATTTATAGAGAAAGGTCGGCCAATAACTGCCTGGGCGGACAGTTGCAACCGGTTGGAAGGGAAAAGACACAAACTGCCCAATTCCCACCTTTTCGCCCATCAACCGTCCAACTGCTCCCTTTGGCGTGTGGGCTGTCTGGAAATAGGCCCAATGCCTCAATCTGCATCCCAAGTACATCCACCAAGACCCACGGACCCAATAAAGACCCATAGGCCCTTAGTGGTTCAGCCACCACCCAGCCGGACCCTTGACCGCCCATGGACCGGCAACACTGGCCCGGACCATAACACTCCACCCAGCTGAGTTGAGCTGAGTGCCAGCTTCCCCAGCTGAGGGAGCTAGTGATCCAGCTACTGGAGCTGACCCAAGCTAGTGTGAGCTACACTAAGCTTGTCCTAGCTGACTGAGCTGCTTCCCATCATCGTCCAGCTGCCTTAGAACTCATCCAGCTCTTATTTCCTTGTCTCCATCCGATTCTGGTCAAGTCTCAGCATACTGATGCACTTAACCATCCATTCCAGCCATGATACGCTTGTCTTTAGGTCTTACGACCTGACTAGCACGTCTCCCCGTACCATGGCTGTGCCCGAAGGCTCTATCTAGAATCAGGGACATGACAAGTCTCCCCCACTTGAGATGGATTCGTCCTCGAATCCAAGTCTAGACTTGTCTCCATCATAAACTGACCATACCACTCTGGATAGTCAGCTTTCATTCTCATCTCGGTTTCCCAAGTGACTTGTTCTTGCCCACTGCATTCCCACACGACTTTGACCATTTGAATGGTCTTGTTCCTCATTGCTTTTTCCATCCTGTCTACAATCCGAACCGGCCTTGTCTCCAAGGTGAGGTTCGTGCCTAGATCAGATGGAATTTCCGGTATCACAATGTCTTGATCTGAAAGACATTTTCTCAATTGAGACACATGGAATACATTATGAAATGCTTCCATCTCAGTTGGTAGGTTAAGCTTGTAAGCCACCGAACCAACTCTCTCAATGATCCGGAATGGACCCAAGTACCTTGGATCCAACTTCCCTCGGCCAGAAACCCTTTTCCGACCTCTGAAAGTAATCATCTTGAGGTAGACCATGTCGTCCACCTCAAACTCAACATGTTTCCTTCTCTTATCCGCATAAGACTTGTGACGGTCCTGTGCCTCCTTCATCTTGTCACGGATGAACTTAATCTTCTCCGTGGTCTCCTCCACTATCTCAGGTCCTATCATGCTGCGCTCCCCCACTTGGGTCCAGCATAATGGTGTCCTGCAGGGCCGTCCGTACAAAGCTTCGTAGGGCGACATCCCAATACTGGTATGGAAGCTGTTGTTGTAAGCAAACTCTACCAATGGCAAGTGTCTTTCCCAGGAATTTCCCCAGTCCAAGACACAAGCCCTTAACATGTCTTCCAACGTCTGGATGGTTCTTTCAGACTGACCATCCGTTTGGGGTGATAGGCTGTGCTCATGTGCACTCTTGTTCCCAAGGCCTTTTGGAAAGCCTTCCAGAAATAAGAAGTGAACCGAGGGTCCCTATCCGACACAATACTGGCTGGTACACCATGCAGGCGTACCACCTGATCCATGTAAATCTGTACCAAGGGCTCCACACCATCAGTCTTCTTGATTGGTATGAACAGAGCTGACTTGGTCAGACGATCCACCACTACCCAAACCGAATCCTTTCTATTCCTGGTCATGGGAAAACCTGACACAAAGTCCATGGTGATGTGATCCCACTTCCATTCTGGAATAGGTAGATTCTGGAGTAATCCACTGGGTACTTGGTGCTCAGCCTTGACGAGTTGGCAAGTAGGACACTTAGCCACCCCTCGGCCACATCCGTCTTCATACGGATCCAATGATAGTACCTCTTGATATCCTTGTACATCTTGTTCAGTCCCGGGTGCACAGAGAACTTAGACTTATGAGACTGACTCATAATCTCTTCCTTTAGTTCCCTTACATTCGGAACACTGATCCTCCCATGGACCAAAATCGTACCATCACTCGCAACCTGGTACTCGGTTTTATCATTCAGAGCAACCTTCTGGAGGTTCTCATCCAAGCTTTGTGCTTGCCTGATCCTGGTAAGGAGATCAGCCTGGTTCACTGCTTCTAAACCCAACGGCTCGTCCTCGCTGGCCAGTGTGTTTAAATGCAATGTCCTAACCATCCCTTCCAGCACCTCTGCTTCCCTCTCGGCTGATACCTCAGCTCACTCTCCTACGGCTTAAGGCATCGGCCACTAGGTTTGCTTTACCTGGATGGTAAGCAATATCCAGATCATAATCGGCCACGAACTCCATCCATCTCCTTTGCCTCAAATTCAACTCAGGTTGAGTGAATATATACTTGAGACTCTTGTGGTCGGTCAAAATCTGAACCTTGGCACCATACAAGTATGATCGCCATATCTTGAGGGCGAACACCACTGCGGCCATCTCAAGGTCGTGGGTTGGATAGTTCCCCTCATGCTTCCTCAACTGCCTAGAGGCATAAGCGATGACCTTCCCATGTTGGGTTAATACACATCCTAATCCGGTTATGGAGGCGTCTGTGTAAACCACATATGGTTGGTCTGCCTCTGGCAACACCAATACCGGTGCACTTGTCAACATGTGCTTAAGTGCAGAGAAACATTCCTCACATTTCTCAGACCATACAAACCTCACGTCTTTCCCAGTCAGTTGTGTCATAGGTTGAGCCAAGCTGGCAAACCCCTTGACAAACTTCCTGTAATAACCGGCCAGACCTAGAAAGCTCCTGACTTCAGTTGCACTCTTAGGTCTAGGCCATTCTTGTATGGCCTTAATCTTTCCGGGTCCACGGAGACACCTTGGTCGGATACAATGTGACCCAGGAACCCAACACTTCTTTGCCAAAAACTGCACTTGCTCAATTTGGCATAGAGCTGTTGTTCCCTCAATCGTCCCAACACTGCTCTTAGATGTCTCTCATGATCCTCTTTGGTCTTGGAGTAGACCAAGATATCATCAATGAAGATGATTACAAACTCATCCAGGAAATCCCTGAATATGCTGTTCATCATCTTCATGAAAGCTGCTGGTGCATTGGTTAATCCAAATGGCATGACCACAAACTCATAGTGGCCATACCTGGTTCGGAAGGCTGTCTTCCTTACATCATTTGGTTCAATGGGAATCTGATGATACCCTGAAGCCAAATCGATTTTAGAAAACCATTTTGCACCCTTGAGCTGATCCAACAACTCATCTATCCGAGGCAATGGGTACTTGTTCTTCACAGTCACCCGGTTTAACCCTCGATAGTCAATACACAATCTGAAGCTACCATCCTTCTTCTTCACAAAGAGGACTGGTGCTCCCCAGGGTGACACACTAGGCCGTATGAAACCCTTATCCAGCAACTCTTCAAGTTGCTTCTTAAGCTCGGCCATCTCGGCAGGAGCCATTCTGTAGGGACTTTTGGATAATGGGGCCGTCCCTGGTTCGAGTTCTATTATGAATGGATCCAACCTATCAGGGGGAATGCCCTGTAGCGCCCTAAACACATCCTGGAACTCACCAACCAGCGGTATTCCCTCCGGGTCACCACCCCCTACGACCTCCTTAGTGGCGATTGTGGCCAGATAAGCCTCACAACCCTTCCTCAGCATCCTCTCAACATGGATAGCTGACACCACCAAGCATCCAGAGATCGGACGTATACCTTGGAACCTGATCGGAGCCCCACACCCACTCTCAAAAAGCACACGCCCCCGGTGACAGTCAAGAGTGGCCCGATACTTTCCAAGCCAGTCCATACCCAAGATCACCTCGTGATTCTTTAGGTGGACTACCACAAGATCCACAGGCATGACCCTGTCCTGGATCATTACTGGGACGTCCTGAATCACCCCTAGCGAATGCATCACTTGCCCACCGGCCGCATTCACTACCCCAGGACAATCCCCCGTTCCCAACTGGAACAACCCCTTTCCGAGCATCCCTGGACTCACAAAACTATGTGTAGCTCCAGTATCGAAAAGTACATGTGTTTCCACACCACCAATACTTAGGGTCCCTACACATGACCCAAACTAAGTATCTAACCGTCCTAGGTTCCATACCATGCAATTCTACTGAATTGGAAAGAATAAGATCAGACACATTACCAGTGATCGCGAGGAATGGTCCAGCCTTGTCCTCATCCTTGGACAGCTCATAGACGCGGGGTGCAGAGGTCTGACCGCGGTTCTGGTCTGGCTTGTTGCCCTCACCACGGCCCTTGCTCGACCCGGCTGCTAACTTGGGACAATCCTTACGGAGATGTCCCTTCTTTCCACAGTAGTGGCAAGTCCTGGTATCACCACCAGCTCCTTGCTCCTGTCTAGGACAGTCCCGAGCTGAGTGATCCATCTTACCACATCGAAGACAAGCTCCCATTGCTCTCCAACATTCACCTCCATGGTGTCGGCCACACTTGGGACACACAGGCCTACCACTTGAGGTTTTACCCTCTTCAGCCTGGTCCCTTTTCCTCTTCCGGTCACCACTCTGGCTTGAAGCCACCACCACACTTTTGACCTTCTGCTTATGCTCATCCGCAAGGTTGACCTCAAGCAAGGCCATCCTCTCAACCAGCTCAGACACAGTGGAGAAGGTACGGACTGAGCAATAGGTCCGGAGTTCAGCCCTAAGGCCTCTGATGAACCGGCGAACCTGAACTGCCTCGTCCTCCAACTCCTTACCCACATAGCGCCTGAGTCGGTTGAACTCTTCTTCGTACTCACGTACCGTCCTGCGTCCCTGAACCAAGTCCAGGAACTTAGCTTCCAAACGGTCCCATGCCTCAGCTGGGAAGTACTTGTGGTTGAACTCAACCTCAAAGTCCTCAAAGCGCTCTATGGTACCATTGGTGCGCTTGTCAAGAGCCAACCACCAGTTGTGGGCATCTCCCTCCAAGAAGTGAACCGCAATGTCCTTCTGGTAGTCCTCTGGGCAGCGGCTTGAGCTGAAGTTACGAGCCAACCTGCTCCTCCACTCATCCGCCTCAAGAGGGTCAACACTTCCAGCAAAGTGTTTAGTGCCCATACGAGTGATGTGCTCCAGCACCTTCAAGTAATCCACCTTCCTGGTCGCCCTAGCTGGGGGGTCAATCTCAATCACCTCAGCTTCCTGTTCCCCATGAACCGGAGCTGCTCCACCAGCTACCGGAGCTGCTGCTGCTCGGCCAGCCTGCTGGTTCCTTATAGGAATAGCAGTATGAGTCGGTATGTCCTGACCCAAAGGTGTAAACGCCTGAGTCAAAGCCAACATTTGAGTACTCATAGCTCTCATGACCTCCAGAACCTCATGCATGGATGGTTCCGCAGCCTGGTTCACCGGACCAGCTGCCCTGCCGTCCGCAGCCCCATTACGGTCACCAAGACGGCCAGTCTGTGAAGATTCGCCTTCACCTTCCAGCCCATCCTGTTGCTGCCGTCCATTCCCATCAGCTCCATTAGCTCCATCAGCTCGTTCTGGCTCATGTTCCAGCTGGAACTCAGCTCCATCCACACGAACCTCAGTAGGGTTGAGCTGAACCGAAGGCAATCCAGTCCCAACATTAACCCCATCCGCTTGGATTGGCAATGTTGCGGCCAGATTCACATCATCTGCACCCACTGGACCGGATGCCCCAGCTCCATCCTTACCCTTCCGAGATCTGGACTTGCTTTTTCCACCCTTGGGATTCAACACATGTAAACAATCATGTCAGCTCACATGATATAACAAAAATAAATCACAACAATCCCTAAGGCTAAGCAAAACGACCAGACCTTACCATGAGAACCAGCCGGATGTGTGGTGACTAACCCAAACCCAAACAAATCCTAGAATCAACTCCGCTCTGATACCAACTTGTAAGACCCGAACCTGACCCTTAGGTCCCACTAGGTCCGTGCCTTACCTAAACCATGTTTCTAAGTTCCATCAGTTTTAAAGTTCCATATTCACTAAGTCATTTTCGAAATCTTGAGGTTCATTCAATCAATGCACGACCAGATAGACAAGAGAAAACATTCATTGTATAAATATAAACATGTGATCCATACAATCAGTCAGTTGCACAATAGGCTAAGTCATAAGTCATAATACAATACTATCCCATAACCCACACATCCATCCACAGCTAAGTCCTCACGGTTCCTTGGCCTTGCCACGGTCCTGGTCCGATCCTGAAACCACAACACACACACAACAACAACAACATAAGTACATAACAAAACCGATACCCTAGTAAGCTCATCTAACATTGCATGGTTTGGTTCCCTTAAACTAAGTTCTCTAAGCTAACCGATCAGTCAACAAAGCACTCGGCCATACTCAGGACATCAACTAAGACATCCCAAACAACCATTTAACACACGGCCAGACTGATCCAATGTGATCTAACCCATCAATCACACTGAACCACAAACGACCAAGGCTAAATCCCATTTCTGGCCATTTTTAATACATCTCCAAAAACTAAATAAAATTCATGACAATTACTGATAATTCCCAACTAAGAAGAATCCACAATCAGATTAGACAGAACCGGCCTCCTTCACCTAGAACTCGGCCAAATTCCACTAAACCGGCCATAACTGACCACCATCAAATCGGACTGATAAATCCAATTAGAAACCATGATAATTCATGATAAATCATCACTAAGAACAATCCATGGTCGGATCCCAATATCCCTTCAGGAACTATGAGATCTCAACACACCAGCCCAACCAAGGCCATGGAGGGTTTCTGGGTACCGACCAAGACCATGGCTCAGTCAGAACGTGTCTGAATCATCCAACACATTCAGAACATAGAAGAGATGAAGTAGAATAGTAAGGGAAAAGGAAGAGATGGGTCTGGTCCAACCAATCCGACCACAGCCTACACGGAATTCCACCGCGGCCATGGTAGGATGGTTCGGTCCATCCCACTCACCTTGGGCGTGCGCTCAGGAGTGCTCAAGCCTTCTCCAGATCCTTCTCCTTGCCTCTGGTTGCCATCACCAAATGCTCTCCTCTTCCCACAGACCAACTTCTGGTCGGAGTCCGATCACCACCACCCACAGTCTCGGTTGGCCGGCCTTCTTCTCTCTTTCTCTCTTTCTTTCTGTCACGATTTTGGCAGAGTTTTCCCTAAGGAATTTGATGCCATTTTCGACACCCAAGTGTCTGTATTTATAGAGAAAGGTCGGCCAATAACTGCCTGGGCGGACAGTTGCAACCGGTTGGAAGGGAAAAGACACAAACTGCCCAATTCCCACCTTTTCGCCCATCAACCGTCCAACTGCTCCCTTTGGCGTGTGGGGCTGTCTGGAAATAGGCCCAATGCCTCAATCTGCATCCCAAGTACATCCACCAAGACCCACGGACCCAATAAAGACCCATAGGCCCTTAGTGGTTCAGCCACCACCCAGCCGGACCCTTGACCGCCCATGGACCGGCAACACACTGGCCCGGACCATAACACTCCACCCAGCTGAGTTGAGCTGAGTGCCAGCTTCCCCAGCTGAGGGAGCTAGTGATCCAGCTACTGGAGCTGACCCAAGCTAGTGTGAGCTACACTAAGCTTGTCCTAGCTGACTGAGCTGCTTCCCATCATCGTCCAGCTGCCTTAGAACTCATCCAGCTCTTATTTCCTTGTCTCCATCCGATTCTGGTCAAGTCTCAGCATACTGATGCACTTAACCATCCATTCCAGCCATGATACGCTTGTCTTTAGGTCTTACGACCTGACTAGCACGTCTCCCCGTACCATGGCTGTGCCCGAAGGCTCTATCTAGAATCAGGGACATGACA
>NW_026014854.1:0-27424 GCF_020379485.1 Brassica napus
CTGGTGTGCTAGCTCAATCCCTGGGAAACGCTGGAGGTTCAGCTCAATCCAGGAACGGTGCGTTCTGTTCGGACATGTGGCGCGAGCTCCGTGACGGTTATTGGCGATGCCGATGGTTCCCGGGTGCATCACGGTTTTTATCGACCAAATGGGTCTGTTAGAGCTGGGGATAGGGAGCCGGGCAGGACGCTCCCAGAGTGTGAGCTGAGGCCTCAGTGATCGATGTTGCCAAAGGAAGAAAAGAGTGGAGAAACCGCCTCAAGCGGCGGATTATGGACTGTTTGGGAAGACAAGGAAGGTGATTTTTTGTAACCTGTTCGCCCAGGCGGTTGGGGGCACGCAGTTTTAAATCGTCTTCTCTCTCAAGGACGTCCGTGGGTGTCCGCCAGCACACACAGGACCGTCTGTGGCTGTTTTGTGTGTCTCATGTGGTGTCAGTCAGCAACCATATGACATCTTGGCTATCCATCAGTACACATATCAGCACGCTGGCCCTTCCCGTGGACTGTTCGGGTGATTTTGGCCCAAGTGGGCTGTCTGTTCAGTACACACATGACGTCCGTGGGTGTCCGTCAGCAACACACAGAACGTCCGTGGCAGTCCTGTGTGTCCTGTGAGTGTCCGTCAGCACACACAGGACTTCTGTGGCTGTCCATCATTACACATACCAGCACGTTGGTCCTTGGACTCAGCGTGCTGACCCTTCTCGTGGACTGTTCCGATGATTTTCGCACACGTGGGCTGTCTGTTCAGTACACACAGGACGTCCGTGGGTGTCCGCCAGCACACACAGGACGGCCGTGGCTGTCCGTGTCTGTCCGTGTGTGTCCGTCAGAACACACATGACGTCCGTGGCTGTCCATCATACACATGTCAGCCGCTGGTCCTTGGACTCAGCACGCTGGACCTTACCGTGGACTGTTTGGGTTATTTTGGCCCACGTGGGCTGTCCTGTTCAGTACACACAATACGTCCGTGGTGTCCGTCAGCACACACAGGACGTTCGTGGGTGTCCGTCAGCACACAGGACGTCCGTGGCTGTCTGTGTGTGTCCATGTGTTTCCGTCAGCACACACAGAACGTCCGTTGCTGTCCATCAGTACACTATCAGCACGTGGGCTGTCTGTTCAGTACACACTGGACGTCCGTGGGTGTCCGCCAGCACACACAGGACGACCGGGGCTGTCCGTGTGTGTTCGTGTGTGTCTGTGTGTGTCCGTGTGTGTCCGTGTGTGTCCGTCAGCACACACAGGACGTCCGTGGCTGTCCATCAGGACACATATCAGCACGTTGGTCCTTGGACTCAGCACGCTGACCCATCCCGTGGACTGTTCGGGTGATTTTGGCCCACGTGGGCTGTATGTTCAGTACACACAGGACGTCCGTGGGTGTCCGCCAGCACACCAGGACGACCGTGGCTGTCTGTGTTTCCGTGTGTGTCTGGTGTGTCCGTCAGAACACACAGGACCGTCCGTGGCTGTCCATCAGTACACATATCAGCACTTTGGTCCGTGGACTCAGAACGCTGACCCTTCCCGTCGACTGTTCGGGTGATTTTGGCCCATATGGGCTGTCTTTTCAGTACACAGGGGACGTCCGTGGGTGTCCGCCAGCACACACAGGACGTCCGTGGCTGTCTGTGTGTGTCAGTCAGCACACATAGGACATCCTTGGCTATCCATCAGTACACATATCAGCACGCTGGCCCTTCCCGTAGACTGTTCGGGTGATTTTGGCCCAAGTGGGCTGTCAGTTCAGTACACACATGACGTCCGTGGGTGTCCATCAGCACACACAGGACGTCCGTGGGTGTTCGACAGCACACAAAGGACGTCCGTGTTTATCCGTCAGCACACACATGACGTCCGTGGCTTTCGGTGTGTGTCTGTGAGTGTCCGTCAGCACACACAGGACTTCTGTGGCTGTCCATCAGTACACATATCAGGACGTTGGTCCTTGGACTCAGCGTGCTTGTCATGTCCCCGATCCTAGATAGGATCGGCCGGACGGGCCATGGTGCGGGGAGACGCACCAGTCAGGTCATTAGACCTTGAGACAAGCGTATCATGGCCCTGAATGAAGGTTAAGGGCATCAGTCAGCTGAGACTTAACCAGGATACGATGGAAATAAGGGTAAAGGGGCTGGGTGAGTGTTTAGGCAGCTGGACGAGTGTTGGTTTGAGTTCAATCAGCTCGGTTCAGCTGGTAATCAGTTCACCATGATCTGTTCAGCTCACAGGAGCTGGTGGGCTAGCTCAATCAGCTGGGAACAGCTGGGGGTCAGCTCAATCCAGTGAACGGTGCGTTCTGGTTCGGATCAGTGTGGGCGAGTCCGGGACGGTTACTGGGCGAGCCGATGGTCCGGGTGCAGGACGGTTCGACCAAATGGGTCTTAGGCTTGGGATAGGGAGC
The DNA here is from genome assembly GCF_020379485.1 of Brassica napus. Lineage (NCBI taxonomy): Eukaryota > Viridiplantae > Streptophyta > Magnoliopsida > Brassicales > Brassicaceae > Brassica > Brassica napus. The sequence continues at coordinate 2,413 of NW_026014854.1, forward strand.
GGGCAAGCTCCCAGAGTGTGAGCTGAGGCTCAGTGATCGATTTGCCAAAGGAAGAAAAGGGGAGAAACCGCCAAGGGCGGTTATGGGACGGTTTTGGGAAGAAAGGAAGGGATTTTGGTAACTGTTCGCCCAGGCGGTTGGGGACAGTTTAAATCGTCTTCTCTCTCTCATTTCTGATCATTCTGGTCGGTTTTTACTCATTCCACACAGAGAGAAACACAGAGAAAATTCAAGAGAGAAAGAGAGACAGAAACTTTGGATCGGCCGATTTGATCCAAGAGATTGTTCTTGAGTGTTCCTGGTGTGTTTGGGCGTGTGATCAAGAGGATGGATTTGAGACAGAAAGACAAGGAGAAGGCAAAGGAGAAAGAGAAGGAAGTCGCCCCTGGAGACCGAACTCCTAAGGTGAGAGGTGTGGCCAAGAGTAACCGGACAAGGCCGCGGATGATGGCCGTGTGAGCCTGGCCGGTTTGGATCGATTGGCTACTCCTTACTCTGACTTCTTCTACTCTGTTTCTTCTTATATGTTGTGCTATGGAATGTTTTATGTTGTTACAGGAAAGGATTCATTGATCCTAAGGCCTTGGCCTGATCAAATTCCCATGAAAGTCCCTTGTTCTTGTGTGGGCTGTTCATGGCCGAGATCACTATGATCTGAGCCGATTCTTTTGAATCTGTTTATGGGAATATTTTTCTTCTGAATTATCATGAATTATCATGAATTTTATTTGGTATTTGGATCTCTTTTTAAAGGGGTCAGATTTGACATTTTTGATGATTGTTCTTGACTAGATTGGATCCGACCATGCAATGTGATTTGATTCTTGTTTTGTAATCTAACCTTGTGATTGTGTGGTTGTTTGTGTTGGATCCAGGACCAGAAATGGACCGTGGTAAGGGAAAAGCACCATGAGGACCGCGGCCATGGGAAGATGTGTGGTGATTGGGTTGATTCTGAAAATTGTGTGATTATTGTAGCCTATTGTGCAACTTGTGAACTTATGCGATTCTAGTATGTATTCTATTATTTAGGATGATGAATGATGTATGAACCTTGGTTAATATCTATGAAGTATCTATTTTCATTAGTTGATGCTTGATTGTTTAAGTGTGAATGTTGGAACCTCAAAACTCTGAAAAAGACTTAGAATTATTTAACACTTGAACTTGAATATGAAAGATGGAATTGGTTGCATTGTTTGGTGAGGCCGCGGTCTGGTTGGATTGAGGAATCCAGGATCGGGTCTTACAAGTTGGTATCAGAGCATTCTTGATTCTAGGATTTGTTGGGTTATTGGTTCACCACACACTTGGCCGTTTGGACTCATGGTGAGATAGTTGGGTTCTAAGTAATCTTTTCTACTGATTAACTTAGGAGTGATTGAGGTTTGTGTGTTCAGTTGTGGACTAACCTTTTGTTTGTGTTTGTAACTCCTAAGGGAACAAGAAGGTATAAATCTCGGAAAGGAAAGGAGGCGACTGGGGCGTCTGGAGCAGTGGGGCAGGATGGTGCTGAACAGACCGGAGTGTTACCAGCTGGAACCATTCCAACCACAGTGCTACCGGCTCTGGTGGAGCAGGTGGATAATGCCACCGGACTCCCAGTGGGTCCAACTCTTCCTACTGAGGTTAATGAAACTAATGTGGACGAGCAACAAGAGCAAGTCCATGGAGAAGATACTGGGTCATCCAACGTTGGTGCTGGGAGTGGCCAGAATGTTGATGCAAACAATGTTCGGGTCACTGGTGCTGAGGAGGTCATTGAGCCGACCATAAGGGGCTTGGTGGAAGCTATGCAGGTCATGGGAGCTCAGATAGCCTCCTTGACACAGGCGTTCACACCATTGGTGAACTCGTCCGTAGGACAGGCTAATCCCCCGGTCGGGTTGCTGCTGGAGTGACTGATGTTGGTGCTGGCCGTGTGGCCGAGGTGATTGAGATAGACCCACCGGTCAGGCCAGTGCATGGTATGGACTACCTGAAGGTGCTGGAGCATATCTCCAAGTTGGGAACCAAACACTTTGCTGGAAGTGTTGATCCTATGGAGGCGGACGAGTGGAGAACCCGGTTGGTTCGGAACTTCAAGTCCACGCGTTGTCCTGAGGACTACCAGAAGGACATAGCAGTACACTTCCTGGAGGGAGATGCACATAACTGGTGGTTAGCTTTGGACAAGCGTACCAATGGCACCATTGAGCATTTTGCTGACTTTGAGGTTGAGTTCAACCATAAGTACTTTCCTGCTGAGGCGTGGGATCGTTTGGAGTCCAAGTTCCTGGACTTGACTCAGGGACGGAGGATTGTTCGTGAGTATGAAGAAGAGTTCAACCGACTCAGAAGGTATGTGGGAAGAGAACTGGAGGATGAGAAGGTTCAAGTCCGAAGGTTCATCCGAGGCCTAAGGGTGGAACTTCGAACCTACTGTTCTATTTGTAAGTTCCACACGGTTTCTGAGTTGGTTGAGAGGATGCCTTGCTGGAGACCAACCTCACCGAGGAGGGTAAGCAGAAGCTGAAGAGTGTGGTGGTATCCTCGGGTCAGAGTGGTGACAAGAAGAGAAAGAGGGACTCGACCGAGGAGGGTAAAACCCCAAGTGGTAGGTCAGAGTGCCCTAAGTGTGGACGATACCACGGTGGAGAGTGCTGGAAGGCCATGGGTGCCTGCACTCGATGTGGTAAGATGGATCACTCAGCCAAGGATTGTCCAAGTCCGTTGGGTGAGTCCAGGACCTGTCACCACTGCGGCCAGAAGGGCCACTACCGCAGGGACCGAGCATCCATCCCGCTTGGTCGCTACGTAGCGACCGAGCTCAGCCAAGCTCGGTCACTACGTAATGACCGAGCATGCGTTCTGTTCGGTCGTTACGTAGCGACCGAACTCTTCCGAAACGTCGATACGACACCAGTTCATGCATTCTCGTCTATCCTACGATGCTATCTCCCGAAGACCGTAGCGAAGTCAGTTCATGTATTCCGACCATTCTAAGACATCAATCAAACTTTTCGGTAAAACTGCGGAAAGTTCGTTCTTTATCGAAAGAAGTCGTAATAAAAGTTTCGAGTCGGAAGACGGCCCAAAGGGACCTAAGACACGACTCGAGGCCCAACTTACGATTTCTTAACCAAAAGCCCATAAACTGTATGACGGTTTACGCTTGGCGCGCAAGGAAGGATAAATGTCAAGTTTCCGCAGATAAATACGAAATTTTGAGGATAATTACGAAGATCGGAAAAATGGAATATTTCCATTTTATGCTATGACGGCTTAAGGGCAGAAGAGTAAAAGCGTAAACCGACCTTTGAGCTAGTATATAAGGAGTCCTAGGCGAGAGGCATGAGAGAACTTTTAAGACTTGGAATTCTCTGCACTTAGAAACTTTAGGCTTTATTCTCGACAAGTTCGGTTTCTATGTATGGCACTCAATTACTAGGCGAACTCGCTCAGGCAGTTCGATCTCTTGTCCAGCTCTATCAATTGAACTACGTTCGGCTTGATCCTCGAAAGGGGTACGTAGGCAGCCTTTAACAAGGTTCAGTCAGAAATCAATCAAAAAGCTTTTCTGTATGTTTTTCGTCTTTTGTTACCTAGCTGCGACTCAACTAGGTTTCAGCTATTAGGCCGCTAGAACTAAGTAACTCGCTGACAGCCTTTGCGGCCAAAGCTTTTATGATCTCTTGTAATGATCGCAACGCTCTTACGCGGACTCGAAATAAGATCTACTGTTTTCTCTAAACTCGTTTGTTATCTTTTCATGATTTCCGCATATATTTGGTCACTTGTCGTTGGCTCTTGCAGAGATCCGGGACCTCTGGGAAATTAGGGTTTTCCTAGTTTCCTTATTTAAACGGAAATCGACAGTGCAAATTTTGGTTCCCACAGTTTGGCGCTAGAAGGAGGGGGGTACGGATTACTCTAACTCATAGCCGCAAAACGCTTGATCAAACCAATGTCTGGAGATACGAAAGACAAAATCGCAGTTCGCAACAATGCTAGTAGGACAACCCCAGCCGGCACTGCGCCTATGGCCAACGTTTACACAAACGCCATAGTGCCTAAAAGAAAATCGAAAAAACCTAGACGCGATTTTTCGCCAACAGGAAGCGCAATGAAACGAGCTCGCGATTTCTCTTTCTGAACATAAAGGAAAACGATAAATCTTATCAAACCCTGTAAGTTTGGCTCATTACCGAACAACAGAAATCTCAATGCGTAAGGGTTTTACCAAAACACGTTTTCCGAAAACATTTTGCAAAAGTAAAATTTGTTCTCCCAAAAAAAACCGCTGAAAAACCCCTAGGTTAATCGCGGAAAAAGGAAACGCAACGAATCGATTACACAGTTCGGTCGCTACGTAGCGACCGAGCACGCACACTGCTCGGTTACTACGTAGCGACCGAGCATGCACACTGCTCGGTCGCTACATAGCGACCGAGCACGCACACCGCTCGGTCGCTGCGTAGCGACCGAGAACGCACACCGCTCGGTCGCTACATAGTGACCGAGCACGCACTGCTTGGTCGCTGTGTAGTGACCGAGCACGCACACCGCTCGGTCGCTGCGTAGAGCGACCGAGCACGCACACCGCTCGGTCGCTGCGTAGCGACCGAGCACGCACACCGCTCGGTCGATGCGTAGCGACCGAGCACGCACACCGCGCGGTTGCTACGTAGCGACCGAGCACGCACTGCTCGGTCGCTACGTAGCGACCGAGCACGCACACTGCTCAGTCGCTATGTAGCGACCGAGCACGCACACTGCTCGGTCGCTACGTAGCGACCGAGCACGCACACCGTCGGTCGCTACATAGCGACCGAGCTCAAGCAAACTCTCCACTCGCTACGTAGCGACCGGTAAGGCCTCAGAAAGGTCCTCCTTTGGGTTCTGTTTTGAATCATCGTCGAAACGCTTTTCGTTTCGTCTCAATCAAAGTTTCCGTTGAGATTTTACGACGAAAACAATTAGGACTCTTCTTGGCTCGCTTTCACTCGCTATGTAGCGACCTGTCTGACCTTCAATCGCTACGTAGCGACCGGTAAGGCCTCAGAATGGTCCTCCTTTGGGTTCTGTTTTGAATCCTCGTCGAAAAGCTTTTGGTTTCGTCTCAATCGGAGTTTCCATTGAGAATCTACGACGAGAACAAGTAGGAGTCTTCTTGGCTCGCTTCCACTCGCTACGTAGCGACCTGTCTGACCTTCACTCGCTACGTAGCGACCGGTAAGGCCTCAGAATGGTCCTCCTTTAGGTTCTGTTTTCAACCCTCGTCGAAACGCTTTTCGTTTCGTCTCAATCGGAGTTTCCATTGAGATTTTACGACGAAAACAAGTAGGACTCTTCTTGGCTCGCTTCCACTCGCTACGTAGCGACCGAGCAGACCTTCACGCGCTACGTAGCGACCGGTAAGGCCTCAAAAAGTTCCTCCTTTGTGTTCTCTTTTGAATCCCGATCAAAACGCTTTTGTTTCGTCTCAATCGGAGTTTCCGTCGAGATTTTACGAAAAAACAAGTAAGACTCGTCTAAACTCCTTCGCTTGCTTCTACTCGCCCTTACCTCCAGCTTTGTATTCTACTTCAAATCTCGATCGAAACGTCTCTTGTTTCTATCGGAGTTACCATTGAAACTTTACGATTAAAAAAAAACCCGCAAAGACTTGTTTTCTCGTATGGATTCAGATTAATCGTATAAAACGGCAACGGTTAACTTAACATCTTAGCCGCCTTAACTATACGATTACGTTGACCCTTTTTACAAAAATCGACGTCTTATCTAAGGAGAAGATAACAGTCATGTTCGGAAGATGAATGTTAAGTTTCAAAGGATAAACACCAATATCGGAAATGGCGAACATACACGAGAAGAGGAAACGGAAATGAGCAAGCAAAACTGAGAAGAGACAAAACTGCATCTTCGAGAGAACTAAGGTATTTCCGACTTGAAATTTTTGAAATCAGACTTGGAATTTTCGTAGGAAATTACTTTGAGGCTGCCATAGAACTTTAGGGAACGTAAAACCTAGGCGGATAGTCTAGCGAACTAAGTTTTAAGCGATTTTTCCTGTCTCGATATATTGTTCCATAATTGTTCATCCAGATCTTGCAAACCGATCTAAACTCTCCGAAAGTTGAGAAACGATCGCCACGCATATCAAGCTCGCTTCCTAAAGAGAGAAAAAGTTAGAGACATGAACGTCTTAAAAACCGATTCGTTTCTGGCAATTTCCTCGGAACCGACATATTCCAAGTCGTCAACGTGGAAACACATCACAGTCCAAGCGTCGTCTATAAATCGTCCCGAATATCGATCATTCCAAACCTCAGAATAAGAAACGTACACAACCATTCAAAGTATTGGTTCAACCGTTTTCTTTCGTAAAAAAAAGGGAATAGGTACGTATACTATACTCGTATACTCCCAAAACTTCAAAAAAGACTGCAAATCGTCAAGAATAGGCAAACGACAATCTAATATTCGTCTAAACGCTAGCAACATATCCAGACGATCATGAACATAATCTCAAAGACTATACATCATTTCTTGTCGCAATCATGCGTACAGAAAACCTGTACCAATATCAAACTGAAACTCGACGATTAGCCAAAGTATTGAAGCCCTTTCCGGCTTTAGAAAGCCAGTTTCGTTTAAAATTTTCTATGAGAAAATCACCAAAGCATTTTTTTTGGTTTCTGTTGAACCAAGCAAGTCACAGAAAAGCATCAAAAACATTTTCGAGGAAGAAAACTCGAGAATAGATGTAGCATCATACACGTTAAAGGGAGCACTTTCCTCCCAATGGTTAGCTAGATCCACCTCTGGTTGAGCAATTCGTTCAAAAAACGAATGTGTCATGAGAATCCTCTCAAAAAACCTATGAAAGATGTTCTGTGACTAGATCGTATTGAAATAAACTTCGGTAACACTCCATGAGTAACTCCAAGCAACTTTCGCCTAAGACCAAAATCACAGCAGAAACGTTTCTCGTAAAACCCGCAGAAACAATACTACTTTGACATATGTATACATATCATTGATGTACAACCTTCGTAAAACCGGTTATATGATATGATAAATTATCGTATAGCCCAAAGTCAAAAATCATATGATAAATTCTTCGTAACGAAACTAAGTCAAACGGTTAACACAAAATCTAAACTTTTCGAAAATTGACCAAGTTCAATATGCTCCACAATTCACTTTAAGCCTGCAACGTTTTAACCATAATACGCGGCATGTAAGAAAAAATTCGTAACAAAGCTTCTAGAGCTATACGAAACATCCTAAAAAATGCACGAAGTAGATCTCGGAAGGCCAACACTTCACAAAGCACTATGAAGGAAAACTGTAAGACCCGAACCTGACCCTTAGGTCCCACTAGGTCCGTGCCTTACCTAAACCATGTTTCTAAGTTCCATCAGTTTTAAAGTTCCATATTCACTAAGTCATTTTCGAAATCTTGAGGTTCATTCAATCAATGCACGACCAGATAGACAAGAGAAAACATTCATTGTATAAATATAAACATGTGATCCATACAATCAGTCAGTTGCACAATAGGCTAAGTCATAAGTCATAATACAATACTATCCCATAACCCACACATCCATCCACAGCTAAGTCCTCACGGTTCCTTGGCCTTGCCACGGTCCTGGTCCGATCCTGAAACCACAACACACACACAACACAACAACATAAGTACATAACAAACCGATACCCTAGTAAGCTCATCTAACATTGCATGGTTTGGTTCCCTTAAACTAAGTTCTCTAAGCTAACCGATCAGTCAACAAAGCACTCGGCCATACTCAGGACATCAACTAAGACATCCCAAACAACCATTTAACACACGGCCAGACTGATCCAATGTGATCTAACCCATCAATCACACTGAACCACAAACGACCAAGGCTAAATCCCATTTCTGGCCATTTTTAATACATCTCCAAAAACTAAATAAAATTCATGACAATTACTGATAATTCCCAACTAAGAAGAATCCACAATCAGATTAGACAGAACCGGCCTCCTTCACCTAGAACTCGGCCAAATTCCACTAAACCGGCCATAACTGACCACCATCAAATCGGACTGATAAATCCAATTAGAAACCATGATAATTCATGATAAATCATCACTAAGAACAATCCATGGTCGGATCCCAATAATCCCTTCAGGAACTATGAGATCTCAACACACCAGCCCAACCAAGGCCATGGAGGGTTTCTGGGTACCGACCAAGACCATGGCTCAGTCAGAACGTGTCTGAATCATCCAACACATTCAGAACATAGAAGAGATGAAGTAGAATAGTAAGGGAAAAGGAAGAGATGGGTCTGGTCCAACCAATCCGACCACAGCCTACACGGAATTCCACCGCGGCCATGGTAGGATGGTTCGGTCCATCCCACTCACCTTGGGCGTGCGCTCAGGAGTGCTCAAGCCCTTCTCCAGATCCTTCTCCTTGCCTCTGGTTGCCATCACCAAATGCTCTCCTCTTCCCACAGACCAACTTCTGGTCGGAGTCCGATCACCACCACCCACAGTCTCGGTTTGGCCGGCCTTCTTCTCTCTTTCTCTCTTTCTTTCTGTCACGATTTTGGCAGAGTTTTCCCTAAGGAATTTGATGCCATTTTCGACACCCAAGTGTCTGTATTTATAGAGAAAGGTCGGCCAATAACTGCCTGGGCGGACAGTTGCAACCGGTTGGAAGGGAAAAGACACAAACTGCCCAATTCCCACCTTTTCGCCCATCAACCGTCCAACTGCTCCCTTTGGCGTGTGGGCTGTCTGGAAATAGGCCCAATGCCTCAATCTGCATCCCAAGTACATCCACCAAGACCCACGGACCCAATAAAGACCCATAGGCCCTTAGTGGTTCAGCCACCACCCAGCCGGACCCTTGACCGCCCATGGACCGGCAACACTGGCCCGGACCATAACACTCCACCCAGCTGAGTTGAGCTGAGTGCCAGCTTCCCCAGCTGAGGGAGCTAGTGATCCAGCTACTGGAGCTGACCCAAGCTAGTGTGAGCTACACTAAGCTTGTCCTAGCTGACTGAGCTGCTTCCCATCATCGTCCAGCTGCCTTAGAACTCATCCAGCTCTTATTTCCTTGTCTCCATCCGATTCTGGTCAAGTCTCAGCATACTGATGCACTTAACCATCCATTCCAGCCATGATACGCTTGTCTTTAGGTCTTACGACCTGACTAGCACGTCTCCCCGTACCATGGCTGTGCCCGAAGGCTCTATCTAGAATCAGGGACATGACAAGTCTCCCCCACTTGAGATGGATTCGTCCTCGAATCCAAGTCTAGACTTGTCTCCATCATAAACTGACCATACCACTCTGGATAGTCAGCTTTCATTCTCATCTCGGTTTCCCAAGTGACTTGTTCTTGCCCACTGCATTCCCACACGACTTTGACCATTTGAATGGTCTTGTTCCTCATTGCTTTTTCCATCCTGTCTACAATCCGAACCGGCCTTGTCTCCAAGGTGAGGTTCGTGCCTAGATCAGATGGAATTTCCGGTATCACAATGTCTTGATCTGAAAGACATTTTCTCAATTGAGACACATGGAATACATTATGAAATGCTTCCATCTCAGTTGGTAGGTTAAGCTTGTAAGCCACCGAACCAACTCTCTCAATGATCCGGAATGGACCCAAGTACCTTGGATCCAACTTCCCTCGGCCAGAAACCCTTTTCCGACCTCTGAAAGTAATCATCTTGAGGTAGACCATGTCGTCCACCTCAAACTCAACATGTTTCCTTCTCTTATCCGCATAAGACTTGTGACGGTCCTGTGCCTCCTTCATCTTGTCACGGATGAACTTAATCTTCTCCGTGGTCTCCTCCACTATCTCAGGTCCTATCATGCTGCGCTCCCCCACTTGGGTCCAGCATAATGGTGTCCTGCAGGGCCGTCCGTACAAAGCTTCGTAGGGCGACATCCCAATACTGGTATGGAAGCTGTTGTTGTAAGCAAACTCTACCAATGGCAAGTGTCTTTCCCAGGAATTTCCCCAGTCCAAGACACAAGCCCTTAACATGTCTTCCAACGTCTGGATGGTTCTTTCAGACTGACCATCCGTTTGGGGGTGATAGGCTGTGCTCATGTGCACTCTTGTTCCCAAGGCCTTTTGGAAAGCCTTCCAGAAATAAGAAGTGAACCGAGGGTCCCTATCCGACACAATACTGGCTGGTACACCATGCAGGCGTACCACCTGATCCATGTAAATCTGTACCAAGGGCTCCACACCATCAGTCTTCTTGATTGGTATGAACAGAGCTGACTTGGTCAGACGATCCACCACTACCCAAACCGAATCCTTTCTATTCCTGGTCATGGGAAAACCTGACACAAAGTCCATGGTGATGTGATCCCACTTCCATTCTGGAATAGGTAGATTCTGGAGTAATCCACTGGGTACTTGGTGCTCAGCCTTGACGAGTTGGCAAGTAGGACACTTAGCCACCCACTCGGCCACATCCGTCTTCATACGGATCCAATGATAGTACCTCTTGATATCCTTGTACATCTTGTTCAGTCCCGGGTGCACAGAGAACTTAGACTTATGAGACTGACTCATAATCTCTTCCTTTAGTTCCCTTACATTCGGAACACTGATCCTCCCATGGACCAAAATCGTACCATCACTCGCAACCTGGTACTCGGTTTTATCATTCAGAGCAACCTTCTGGAGGTTCTCATCCAAGCTTTGTGCTTGCCTGATCCTGGTAAGGAGATCAGCCTGGTTCACTGCTTCTAAACCCAACGGCTCGTCCTCGCTGGCCAGTGTGTTTAAATGCAATGTCCTAACCATCCCTTCCAGCACCTCTGCTTCCCTCTCGGCTGATACCTCAGCTCTCCTACGGCTTAAGGCATCGGCCACTAGGTTTGCTTTACCTGGATGGTAAGCAATATCCAGATCATAATCGGCCACGAACTCCATCCATCTCCTTTGCCTCAAATTCAACTCAGGTTGAGTGAATATATACTTGAGACTCTTGTGGTCGGTCAAAATCTGAACCTTGGCACCATACAAGTATGATCGCCATATCTTGAGGGCGAACACCACTGCGGCCATCTCAAGGTCGTGGGTTGGATAGTTCCCCTCATGCTTCCTCAACTGCCTAGAGGCATAAGCGATGACCTTCCCATGTTGGGTTAATACACATCCTAATCCGGTTATGGAGGCGTCTGTGTAAACCACATATGGTTGGTCTGCCTCTGGCAACACCAATACCGGTGCACTTGTCAACATGTGCTTAAGTGCAGAGAAACATTCCTCACATTTCTCAGACCATACAAACCTCACGTCTTTCCCAGTCAGTTGTGTCATAGGTTGAGCCAAGCTGGCAAACCCCTTGACAAACTTCCTGTAATAACCGGCCAGACCTAGAAAGCTCCTGACTTCAGTTGCACTCTTAGGTCTAGGCCATTCTTGTATGGCCTTAATCTTTTCCGGGTCCACGGAGACACCTTGGTCGGATACAATGTGACCCAGGAACCCAACACTTCTTTGCCAAAAACTGCACTTGCTCAATTTGGCATAGAGCTGTTGTTCCCTCAATCGTCCCAACACTGCTCTTAGATGTCTCTCATGATCCTCTTTGGTCTTGGAGTAGACCAAGATATCATCAATGAAGATGATTACAAACTCATCCAGGAAATCCCTGAATATGCTGTTCATCATCTTCATGAAAGCTGCTGGTGCATTGGTTAATCCAAATGGCATGACCACAAACTCATAGTGGCCATACCTGGTTCGGAAGGCTGTCTTCCTTACATCATTTGGTTCAATGGGAATCTGATGATACCCTGAAGCCAAATCGATTTTAGAAAACCATTTTGCACCCTTGAGCTGATCCAACAACTCATCTATCCGAGGCAATGGGTACTTGTTCTTCACAGTCACCCGGTTTAACCCTCGATAGTCAATACACAATCTGAAGCTACCATCCTTCTTCTTCACAAAGAGGACTGGTGCTCCCCAGGGTGACACACTAGGCCGTATGAAACCCTTATCCAGCAACTCTTCAAGTTGCTTCTTAAGCTCGGCCATCTCGGCAGGAGCCATTCTGTAGGGACTTTTGGATAATGGGGCCGTCCCTGGTTCGAGTTCTATTATGAATGGATCCAACCTATCAGGGGGAATGCCCTGTAGCGCCCTAAACACATCCTGGAACTCACCAACCAGCGGTATTCCCTCCGGGTCACCACCCCCTACGACCTCCTTAGTGGCGATTGTGGCCAGATAAGCCTCACAACCCTTCCTCAGCATCCTCTCAACATGGATAGCTGACACCACCAAGCATCCAGAGATCGGACGTATACCTTGGAACCTGATCGGAGCCCCACACCCACTCTCAAAAAGCACACGCCCCCGGTGACAGTCAAGAGTGGCCCGATACTTTCCAAGCCAGTCCATACCCAAGATCACCTCGTGATTCTTTAGGTGGACTACCACAAGATCCACAGGCATGACCCTGTCCTGGATCATTACTGGGACGTCCTGAATCACCCCTAGCGAATGCATCACTTGCCCACCGGCCGCATTCACTACCCCAGGACAATCCCCCGTTCCCAACTGGAACAACCCCTTTCCGAGCATCCCTGGACTCACAAAACTATGTGTAGCTCCAGTATCGAAAAGTACATGTGTTTCCACACCACCAATACTTAGGGTCCCTACACATGACCCAAACTAAGTATCTAACCGTCCTAGGTTCCATACCATGCAATTCTACTGAATTGGAAAGAATAAGATCAGACACATTACCAGTGATCGCGAGGAATGGTCCAGCCTTGTCCTCATCCTTGGACAGCTCATAGACGCGGGGTGCAGAGGTCTGACCGCGGTTCTGGTCTGGCTTGTTGCCCTCACCACGGCCCTTGCTCGACCCGGCTGCTAACTTGGGACAATCCTTACGGAGATGTCCCTTCTTTCCACAGTAGTGGCAAGTCCTGGTATCACCACCAGCTCCTTGCTCCTGTCTAGGACAGTCCCGAGCTGAGTGATCCATCTTACCACATCGAAGACAAGCTCCCATTGCTCTCCAACATTCACCTCCATGGTGTCGGCCACACTTGGGACACACAGGCCTACCACTTGAGGTTTTACCCTCTTCAGCCTGGTCCCTTTTCCTCTTCCGGTCACCACTCTGGCTTGAAGCCACCACCACACTTTTGACCTTCTGCTTATGCTCATCCGCAAGGTTGACCTCAAGCAAGGCCATCCTCTCAACCAGCTCAGACACAGTGGAGAAGGTACGGACTGAGCAATAGGTCCGGAGTTCAGCCCTAAGGCCTCTGATGAACCGGCGAACCTGAACTGCCTCGTCCTCCAACTCCTTACCCACATAGCGCCTGAGTCGGTTGAACTCTTCTTCGTACTCACGTACCGTCCTGCGTCCCTGAACCAAGTCCAGGAACTTAGCTTCCAAACGGTCCCATGCCTCAGCTGGGAAGTACTTGTGGTTGAACTCAACCTCAAAGTCCTCAAAGCGCTCTATGGTACCATTGGTGCGCTTGTCAAGAGCCAACCACCAGTTGTGGGCATCTCCCTCCAAGAAGTGAACCGCAATGTCCTTCTGGTAGTCCTCTGGGCAGCGGCTTGAGCTGAAGTTACGAGCCAACCTGCTCCTCCACTCATCCGCCTCAAGAGGGTCAACACTTCCAGCAAAGTGTTTAGTGCCCATACGAGTGATGTGCTCCAGCACCTTCAAGTAATCCACCTTCCTGGTCGCCCTAGCTGGGGGGTCAATCTCAATCACCTCAGCTTCCTGTTCCCCATGAACCGGAGCTGCTCCACCAGCTACCGGAGCTGCTGCTGCTCGGCCAGCCTGCTGGTTCCTTATAGGAATAGCAGTATGAGTCGGTATGTCCTGACCCAAAGGTGTAAACGCCTGAGTCAAAGCCAACATTTGAGTACTCATAGCTCTCATGACCTCCAGAACCTCATGCATGGATGGTTCCGCAGCCTGGTTCACCGGACCAGCTGCCCTGCCGTCCGCAGCCCCATTACGGTCACCAAGACGGCCAGTCTGTGAAGATTCGCCTTCACCTTCCAGCCCATCCTGTTGCTGCCGTCCATTCCCATCAGCTCCATTAGCTCCATCAGCTCGTTCTGGCTCATGTTCCAGCTGGAACTCAGCTCCATCCACACGAACCTCAGTAGGGTTGAGCTGAACCGAAGGCAATCCAGTCCCAACATTAACCCCATCCGCTTGGATTGGCAATGTTGCGGCCAGATTCACATCATCTGCACCCACTGGACCGGATGCCCCAGCTCCATCCTTACCCTTCCGAGATCTGGACTTGCTTTTTCCACCCTTGGGATTCAACACATGTAAACAATCATGTCAGCTCACATGATATAACAAAATAAATCACAACAATCCCTAAGGCTAAGCAAAACGACCAGACCTTACCATGAGAACCAGCCGGATGTGTGGTGACTAACCCAAACCCAAACAAATCCTAGAATCAACTCCGCTCTGATACCAACTTGTAAGACCCGAACCTGACCCTTAGGTCCCACTAGGTCCGTGCCTTACCTAAACCATGTTTCTAAGTTCCATCAGTTTTAAAGTTCCATATTCACTAAGTCATTTTCGAAATCTTGAGGTTCATTCAATCAATGCACGACCAGATAGACAAGAGAAAACATTCATTGTATAAATATAAACATGTGATCCATACAATCAGTCAGTTGCACAATAGGCTAAGTCATAAGTCATAATACAATACTATCCCATAACCCACACATCCATCCACAGCTAAGTCCTCACGGTTCCTTGGCCTTGCCACGGTCCTGGTCCGATCCTGAAACCACAACACACACACACAACACAACAACATAAGTACATAACAAACCGATACCCTAGTAAGCTCATCTAACATTGCATGGTTTGGTTCCCTTAAACTAAGTTCTCTAAGCTAACCGATCAGTCAACAAAGCACTCGGCCATACTCAGGACATCAACTAAGACATCCCAAACAACCATTTAACACACGGCCAGACTGATCCAATGTGATCTAACCCATCAATCACACTGAACCACAAACGACCAAGGCTAAATCCCATTTCTGGCCATTTTTAATACATCTCCAAAAACTAAATAAAATTCATGACAATTACTGATAATTCCCAACTAAGAAGAATCCACAATCAGATTAGACAGAACCGGCCTCCTTCACCTAGAACTCGGCCAAATTCCACTAAACCGGCCATAACTGACCACCATCAAATCGGACTGATAAATCCAATTAGAAACCATGATAATTCATGATAAATCATCACTAAGAACAATCCATGGTCGGATCCCAATAATCCCTTCAGGAACTATGAGATCTCAACACACCAGCCCAACCAAGGCCATGGAGGGTTTCTGGGTACCGACCAAGACCATGGCTCAGTCAGAACGTGTCTGAATCATCCAACACATTCAGAACATAGAAGAGATGAAGTAGAATAGTAAGGGAAAAGGAAGAGATGGGTCTGGTCCAACCAATCCGACCACAGCCTACACGGAATTCCACCGCGGCCATGGTAGGATGGTTCGGTCCATCCCACTCACCTTGGGCGTGCGCTCAGGAGTGCTCAAGCCCTTCTCCAGATCCTTCTCCTTGCCTCTGGTTGCCATCACCAAATGCTCTCCTCTTCCCACAGACCAACTTCTGGTCGGAGTCCGATCACCACCACCCACAGTCTCGGTTTGGCCGGCCTTCTTCTCTCTTTCTCTCTTTCTTTCTGTCACGATTTTGGCAGAGTTTTCCCTAAGGAATTTGATGCCATTTTCGACACCCAAGTGTCTGTATTTATAGAGAAAGGTCGGCCAATAACTGCCTGGGCGGACAGTTGCAACCGGTTGGAAGGGAAAAGACACAAACTGCCCAATTCCCACCTTTTCGCCCATCAACCGTCCAACTGCTCCCTTTGGCGTGTGGGCTGTCTGGAAATAGGCCCAATGCCTCAATCTGCATCCCAAGTACATCCACCAAGACCCACGGACCCAATAAAGACCCATAGGCCCTTAGTGGTTCAGCCACCACCCAGCCGGACCCTTGACCGCCCATGGACCGGCAACACTGGCCCGGACCATAACACTCCACCCAGCTGAGTTGAGCTGAGTGCCAGCTTCCCCAGCTGAGGGAGCTAGTGATCCAGCTACTGGAGCTGACCCAAGCTAGTGTGAGCTACACTAAGCTTGTCCTAGCTGACTGAGCTGCTTCCCATCATCGTCCAGCTGCCTTAGAACTCATCCAGCTCTTATTTCCTTGTCTCCATCCGATTCTGGTCAAGTCTCAGCATACTGATGCACTTAACCATCCATTCCAGCCATGATACGCTTGTCTTTAGGTCTTACGACCTGACTAGCACGTCTCCCCGTACCATGGCTGTGCCCGAAGGCTCTATCTAGAATCAGGGACATGACAAAAACGCTTGTTCCCATGGACAAATTTACACGCACCTCAGTCTATTCCTTCGATCGCAAATAAAACTATTAGCTTCCGAACAGGGAACACAATTTTGGCTGCCGAAACCTAGTAGTCAAACAGAATGTTCTCAAAAGCCAGGGCTAAGACTAAACCCCTCGCAAACATCTCATATATCTTCAAAGCCCGCGAACATTTCAAGCACGAAACGTGGCATACGAAAGAATAACAAATCTTCAGCATCGCTGACCGTCGCGACGCCTGAAGATTAGTTCTTCGACGAAATTTCTTCTTCGATAAACACCTTCATGGAGACCAGACCCTCATACGCACTAACATCTTTTTTTAAAACATATTCTTCGCGGGACTCAAAATGGTAATTTCCATTAAGTTGTTGCTGATCACAACAAACTCTAACGTCCTAAACAGACTTAGCCATCTCGTAGAGATGACTCTCTTACATCCGACACAAGAATAATATGCGCTATAAAAAATCTGAAATTTTGGTCCCAGCACTTTCGGTCTCCGGAGAGATGATCGATTGTATCAAACACGTCGTATAAGCCCATAACAATCGCGGACTTTAAATCGATACGAATCAGGAAGAAATCGCAACAGGAAAAACGATAAGCAGCAGTTCACCGCACAATCCTTAAACCGAAAGTAAACCTAAGTCTTGCCCTCACCAGCGCCTGGTCTCTAAAATCTCTAGGCATAGTATCAAACACCCTGATACGAGATCCCAAAATTTGTCTCTTTGCCAATATTCGAGAATTCTTCAGAAATCCCGCAAGTTTACACATGCAGAAAACTCTCGAAACAGATTACGGATATAGCAGTTCACACAGAGTTAGATACGAGATGACAATGTAGTTTCCTTTACACCATACCAAAATGCCATCGGCAGCAACACTCCTGATAACCTCTACATAAAAACTAGACCGTAAAGGTCTCGCTGGAAAACTGTCATAAAAACCCTAACTCCAAGAGAACTACGAAAGGCTTGATCCTTCAACAAGGGTACGTAGGCAGCGTCATAAGGCGCAGCCCCAATTCATCGCGTTCTACTTTAGACAAGCGAGAAGGCCATTTACCACTGACCTTGTCAAAACATTATTCGCCAAACTCACCTTACTTGCCTAACTGCCAGCCCACTCGCTTTTATTGCTTATCAAAAAATACTTCGAATTTGAATCTGATTTTTTGATGCTCATTAAGAATGGTTAAAGCTATTTTTCTGGTAAATTTCATGATTTTCTATTGTTCTACCCAGTCTTTTGCATGCTACAAAGTTTGTGTTCGTGGTCTAAGGGATGTCTACATCAACTTTGATCAACACTTGACATCCTAACTCTTTGTCTGACATAATTTTTGATGTTCCTTTCAGAAAACTTTCTTCAAAATATTATTTTGAATTTTTGGTTCTCGGGTGATTTTGGCTGTCCGTGGGGTGATTTTTGGCCCACGTGGGCTGTCTGTTCTGTACACACATGAGTCTGTGTGTATCCGTCAGCACACACAAGACGTCTGTGGTGTCTGTGTGTGTCCGTGTGTGTCCGTCAGCACTCACAGAATGTCCGTGGCTGTCCATCAGTACACATATCAGACGCTGGCCCTTCCCGCGGACTGTTTGGGTGATTTTGGCCCACGTGGGCTGTCTGTTCAGTACACACAGGAAGTCCGTGGGCGTCCGCCAGCACCACAGGACGTCCGTGGCCGTCAGTCAGCAACACAGGACGTCTGTGGCTGTCCGCGTGTGTTCGTGTGTGTCCGTCAGCACACACAGGACATCCGTGGCTGTCCATCAGTACACCTATCAGCACGCTGGTCCTTGGACTCAGCACGCTGGCCCATCCCGTGGACTGTTCGGGTGTTTTGGCCCCGTGGGGCTGTCTGTTCAGTACATACAGGACGGGAGTTCGTGGGTGTCTGTCAGCAAAACACAGGACGTCCGTGGGTGTCCGTCAGCACACACAGGACGGTGTGGCTGTTCGTGTGTGTCCGTGTGTGTCTGTGGTGTCCGTCAGCACACACAGAACGTCCGTGGCAGTCCGTGTGTGTCACTCAGCACACACAGGACGTCCGTGGCTGTCTATCAGTACACATATCAGCACGTTGGTCCTTGGACTCAGCACGCTGACCCTTCCTGTGACTGTTCGGGTGATTTTGGCCACAGGGCTGTCTGTCAGTACACACAGAACGTCCGTCGTGTCCGCCAGCACACCATAGGATGTCCGTGTGTGTCCGTCAGCACACACAAGACGTTCGTGGCTGTCCATCAGTACACCTATCAGTACGCTGGTCCTTGGACTCAGCACGCTGGCACATCCCGTGGACTGTTCGGGTGATTTTGGCCCACGTGGGCAGTCTATTCAGTACACAAAGGACGTCTGTGGGTGTCCGTCAGCACACACAGACGTCTTGGGTGTCCGTGTCGTGTGGTTATGTGGTGTCCGTAGCACATACAGGACGTCCGTGGCTGTCCATGTGTGTCCGTGTGTGTTCGTCAGCACACACAGGACGTCCTGGGCTGTCCATCAGTACACATATCAGCACGTTGGTCTTGGACTCAGCACGCTGACCTTTCCGTGGACTGTTCGGGTTGATTTTGGCCCACGTGGGCTGTCTGTTGAGTTACACAGGAAGTCCGTGCTGTCCGCCAGCACACACAGGACGTCGTGTGTGTCCGTGTCTGCCGTCAGCACACACAAGACGTCTGTGGGTGTCCATCAGTAAACATATCAGTACATGGTCATTGGACTCAGTACGCTGGCCAATCCGTGGACTGTTCGGGTGATTTTAGCCCATGTGGGCTGTCTGTTCAGTACACACAGGACGTCTGTGGTTGTCACGTCAGTACACATAGGACGTCCATGGTGTCCGTCAGAAACACACAGGACGTCTTGGCTGTCTGTGGCTGTCTGTGTGTGTCCATCAGCACACACAGGACATCGTGGTTGTCCATCAGTACACATATCAGCACGGTTGTCCATGGACCAGCACGCTGACCCTTCCCTAGGACTGTTCGGGTGATTTGTGCCCACGTGGGCTGTCTGTTCAGTACACACAGGACGTTCGTGGGTGGCCGCCAGCACACACAAGGACGTCCGTGGCTGTCTGTGTGTGTCCGTGTGTGTCCTTGTGTGTCCGTGTGTGTCCGTGAGCACATACAGGACGTCCGTGGCTGTCCATCAGTACACATATGCACGTTGGTCCTTGACTCAGCACGCTAACCCTTCTCGTGGACTGTTCGGGTGATTTTGGCCCACGTGGGCTGTCTGTTCAGTACACACAGGACGTCCGTGTGTATCCGTCAGCACACACAAGACGTCCGTGGTGTCTGTGTGTGTCCGTGTGTGTCCGTCAGCACTCACAGAATGTTCGTGGCTGTCCATCAGTACACATATCAGAACGCTGGCCCTTCCCGTGGACTGTGTGGGTGATTTTGGCCCACATGGGCTGTCTGTTCAGTACACACAGGAAGTTACGTGGGAGTCCGCCAGCACACACAGGAGTTCGTGGCTGTCTGCGTGTGTCCGTGTGTGTCCGTCAGCACACACAGGACATCTGTGGCTGTCCTCAGTACCTATCAGCACACTGGTCCTTGGACTCAGCACGCTGGCCCATCCCATGGACTGTTCGGGGGATTTGGCCCAAGTGGGCTGTCTGTTCAGTACATACAGGACGTCCGTGGTGTGTCTGTCAGCAAACACAGGACGTCCGTGGGGTCCGTCATCACACACAGGACGTCTGTGGCTGTTCGTGTGTGTTGCAGGCTGGAGAGATTCAGGGTGGGCAAGATGGATGATGGAAGCTTGGAGGGTCGACCAAAGAGATGATCGGATGGGCGATATGATGGAATGCAAGTTATGAACCTGAAAACAAATGCAAAAAACAAAGGAGATATGATTTCTAATATGATAAAATAAGATAAATAAAGATAGATAGGATGGAATCAAGCTGCTGGTTGTGAACACTCTCAGCTTGATAAAAGATGATTGAAGTGGATTGAGGTGGTGCTTTGCTTGCTGGACTGATGTCTCTCTCAAGCTTGGCAAACGAATTGGAGTGGAAGGATGGGGATTGAGGACGCCACAAGACTCTATGGAAAGGAGCCTTGATAAGTCAAGGTGCTTTGGAGCTGCTTCACACAAACTCAAAAGACTTAGAACAATAGTTTTAAGAAAAACTAGAAAACTGAATAATTCTTATTACTTTCAAAAAATGGGTGATTTACAATGAAGCAAAGACTAGAGTATAGGCTCGACAAGGACAGACTCTAACAGTCATAAAATGATAAAAGGAAACAAAATAACTTGAACTTAAAGTCTTGGGAGCAAAGGCTTTGATGACTCCATGGAATATAGCCGTTAGGCTTGATTTGCTTCCTTCCAAAAGAGAAACTTGTGAAGACTTGTATCTTGATAACTTCTGGACGTGGCCATGATCTTCAAGCCTTCCTGAAATACTACTTGGCCTCAGTAAAAGAGAATATGGCCGTTGGTCTTGGGCAAAAATCTGTAGAAACTTCTCCAAAGCATTTAGTGTAGATGTTGCCAAATATGGAAGGTTGATGGGAAGAGAGATCCGCCTGATCTCCTGGGGGTGCTGGTCTGCTGAGGACGTCTTGGATGTCTTCTTGAATGTCTAGAGTATCTCTGGTTCCCATAGATAGCACTGGGTCGAACCAAGCTGAATTGGTTGAAGACTTTTCTTAAATGATGTCGGTTTGGCCAATTGATGCAAACCGGCTTGATCTTTTGGTTTGATTGGGATCCGCCTGATCCAGTGTGGCATGGTGTCCTATGATGTTGTAGAGTGCCTCTGAATGACTTAGACGGTCTCCTGGTTGCCATTCTTGAGGTTGGTTCGATGTGAAACCCGGATCTTCCAAATAAGGCAAGTGTAGAGCTGGTTTGGCCGGTTTTGGGAAATGATCATATCTTCCAATTTCCTTGACCATTTCTCGAGATCTTGGGCTTTCTGGAAAGCTAATAAACTCCTCTTGACTCCTATGATCGGTTTTGGTTCAGGCCGCCGCTTCTTTGGGCTTGAATCCTCTTCTAAAATCGCATACTCGCAGATGGACGGGCTGAGAAACCTCTGAATTGTAAAATTCATAACTTCCTGCTCCGTGCAATATTTTGGGCAGATTCCAATTGGCCTGGACTCCCTTTGAGTGTAGAATCCATAAATATATCCTCGTGATTTAAACCTCCTGGTTTGTAAGATACGGCATTTTAGTGCACGTATGTCCTGGTTGGCGCCTTGGCTGGTTGAGTAGGGTGTTGGGTCGACCTCTAGTTCAGCTGCTGAATTGCTGGCCGCAACATTCCCTCCTCCTTGAAAAGGTTTCGACCTCGAAACTGTATAACTGCACCAAGATAGAGCAAGTCAGCTTTCATACTCTTTGAGATTCTAAGGTCTTACTTGATATTGTTTTGTTTGGGGATGGATTGTTCATCAGGTGGCTCTTCTTTCAGCAAATAGGATAGGATCACGCCTCTGCTATGGACTTTTGCATTGCTTCTCTTCTTCAGTGGATGGTCCTTCATACTCCTAGCAGGCTCAGCTCTGACCATCTTTGGGTTTGATCCTCCTAGCAACAAAAGATTATCCGGTGGGATTTCTTTGAAGCTTTCTTCTTTGCAACCTGAAAATTTTTCAACATTCTGGACAAAGACAAGTGAATTATATCTGATACTGGAATTTCATGAACAGAATTTGTTATGGTCGAATTTACCTTGGGTGCATCAGCATGATGAAGAATGATATTCTTCTTTGGACAGATTTGGTTAGATGGCTGCCTTTCTTGCAAATGTTTACCTTGGTTGGTATAACCATCTTCTTGTGATAGCTCAGCTCGGTTTTTATGTCTTCTTGACTTATCCCTGGATCAAAACATCTTGGCAAAGACAAGTGTATTATACAAAGTATAGGGATTTATAAACTGAAGAAAACATAGAACAATTAACCTTATGTCAAATGTGGCAGTAAGAACTTCTTGTTCTTTGTTTGCCTTGTAGTAACCTTGCTTCCTGTACCAATTTCACTTTTCCTTGGACAAGACAAGTGCATTAATCTTGTCATAGAATCAATAAAAACATTCTGGTTAAAGTGAATTTTACCTCAGATTTTGGCACTGAACAGTACATTGTTCAGATTTCGGTTTCCACTTATGGTGTGGATTTTGATTGAGCTCATGATCTGGTTCGGCACTTGGAACTCCAGTAATCATATGGCTCATCATCTGGTATCCCTGTACCAAGAATATAAATGTTTAAACCAGTATCTAAAGGCGGTGTTAGACACTTACCTTGGTTTGATACTTGGATCACTGGTTTTGGTTTATTAAGCAACTTTGTGCTTTGTGCTTTGAGCTTCCTTCTGGTCCATTGGAAGGTTTGTGCCTGGCGCCTCTTCTTCTATGTACCTAGGCTCCTTTAGACCTGTAATAACACTCTTGGACAAAGACAAGTGCATCATACAAGTGGTAGATGATTTATGAAAAGATTTATCATGTATAGGACTTACCTTAGCCTTTACTTGGACAATAACTTGCTCTGGTTTGTCTTTGGACCTGATCAAAGTGTTTTGGCCGACACTTGTACTCATCTTCCTGACCTTTGGGATGTCACTCTCCTGCTCTAAGCAGTGGACAATGGCGTGCCCCTGGTTTGGCTGAAAGTTGGCTTCTTTAGGCAAGACTCTTTGAACTTCTTGTTCCACAATTTCCTTGCTTCTTGGAACCATGAGTTGGATATCTCCTTGGATATAGTTCCTGGATTTCAGACCTTGTATAATCTGGTGCAAATCTATCCTCATGACTTCCTTAAGAGCTCTCCACGTTTTGATAGCTGGCTCCTTGTAAAACCATCTATCATCCTCTTCTTGTACCCACCATTAAAAGCATCATCTTTTAGTTGATCAATGGCATAAGCTAGCCTCTCTTTCCTCAGGATGTTGTTGTAGTGAAACCATTCATCAAGGTTCCTCTCCCATCTTAGATAACTCTTTTTCCTGAAAATTTAAAGAGTTCAACTTTATCAGCAAAAGAGTTATAATCAAACCGAGAATTAACAACATAAGGGTTGTGGGTTTTAGAAGTTGGAGTTTTATTGATCCTTGAAGGATCTGGTGGCTTGGGCTCGACATAGACTGCCCCTGGTACATTTCCAAATCTCCTTCTCCTTCATGTGGACGTTGGCCTTGTGCCTGATTTCTTTTCTCAATTGAGCAATCTTAATTTGGAGCTGTTGTAGAGCTGCGGACTGTTGGCTCAAGGTGGTGGCCCTTAGGTTTTGGCCGTGTCTCTCCTCCTCCATTGCTTCCTGAAAACAATCTCAAAGAAAAAGTGAAGGTATGGAAAGTTTTGGTCTAACTAAAATAACAAATGCAATTTAACTAACCGAGAAAATATGCAATTATGAACCGAAATGAAGTAATATACTAAAATGATTTTTCTTTTGGTTTTCTGAATGCAATTTCGAAATTAAACAATATGGTATGAAAAGAAACAAAAATGGGGAAGAAAATATGGAAATTAAACTCACACTGATTTTTTTTGAATTTTCTTAAGATGAAATGCAAAAACACCGGAAATGGAAACTAAAATGTATACTTGAACCCAAAATGATATAAACTAAGCTGAATGATATTTTTTTTTTTTGAATGCAAATAAAACTTATGAAACAAATATGGTATGCACGAAATTAAAAATGGTATGACTTTTTATTTATTTATTTTTTTTAAGCAAGAAACAACTATGAAAATGCAGATCTTTTTTTTTTTGAAATGATGCACAAAATCTAAAAATGGAAAGTGGAGCTGGGGAATGAATGCAAACACGTTTTTCTTTTCTTTTTATGGATGAAATGAATCAAACTAGACAACAGGTCGTCTCCTATCTCAACTCTTTATGGCTTTTCAATTTATGATGAACAAAGAACACAAAAATGCAAAACAGTTTTTTTTTTTTTGATTTATAATGGAAAAACAAATGCAAACAAGATGAATGATGCAAGGATAGAATGGACCTGATTCAGGAGCTAAGCTCTGATACCAAATGTTGCAGGCTGAGATTCAGGGTGGGCAAGATGGATGATGGAAGCTTGGATGGGTCGACCAAAGAGATGATCGGATGGGCGATATGATGGAATGCAAGTTATGAACCTGAAAAACAAATGCAAAACAAAGGAGATATGATTTCTAATATGATAAAATAAGATAAATAAAGATAGATAGGATGGAATCAAGCTGTGGTTGTGTAACACTCTCAGCTTGATCAAAAGATGATTGAAGTGGATTGAGGTGGTGCTTTTTGCTGCCTGGACTGATGTCTCTCTCAAGCTTGGCAAACGAATTGGAGTGGAAGGATGGGGGATTGAGGACGCCACAAGACTCTATGGAAAGGCCTTGATAAGTCAAGGTGCTTTGGAGCTGCTTCACACAAACTCAAAAGACTGACTAGAACAATAGTTTTAAGAAGAAAATAGAAAAATGAATAATCTTATTACTTTTCAAAAAATGTGGTGATTTTACAATGAAGGCAAAGATAGAGCTTTATGGCTCGACA